>NC_046382.1:19721994-19768482 GCF_011125445.2 Fundulus heteroclitus | reverse complement strand
ATTTTGTTGTCATTGTCTGTTTTACACTTTCTTTCATATTATTGATCAACTTAACCTTTTTGGAAGGAAATGTTGATGACCCTAAGGTGTCCAACAATTACTAGCCTAATTAATCAAAAAGAAATGCTGCCAGTTTCACTTTCAGTTTCAAGCAATCAGCAAGCTGGGTTGAAACACAGTGGTTTTCGCTGGTATCAGTGATTTGTTTCCTCAATAATCTCAGCCCGCACATCGCTTTTCCAATACAATGAGGGGACGCTCTCAGTTCTGAACAATCTTAGTTCTACTCTTCATTTTATGCCAACAGCAGCTTTTTTAATAACGTAAGTGACGCAGAAAATCTTTCAGAGGCAGCTGTATGTCACGCTGTCAGCAATGTTACTGTTGCACTCAGTTATGGTAGAGTTTAATGGTGTTCCATAATCAGAGACCCGCAAGATTAATAAAAGAACTACACAGAATGAAAGCAATACATTTTAAGACTTCCAGCTCTAATTGTCGATTCATGTATGTTTCATGTAATGCCTTTACTTCAACTTAATATAAATATAGCTTAATGTGAAGTTGGCACAAATTATACACCTACAAGAAAATCGTTGTTAACTCATTTTTTAGAAGGATGGGTGAAGCAAAATGCTGGCAAAAAAAAAATATTGAATATATATCAGTTATTTCTATAACTCACACCATCCCATAATTGCATATATGTTGAATATAGCCAATTAGGGTTAAACACAAGAACTGGACCTTACCTGATTAAACTATATTTACGTACTTCATCTTGATTGCCGCGTTCCTTTATGCCTGTCTGGTTGAACCTAGAAATGCAATCAGTGTGCCCCCTCCCCCTTTTTAGGGTGTTAAATGAGTGTAGTGAGAGAATACAGCTTTAATTGTCCATCAAATAACACTCATATCACTGACTTTTTCAACAATTCTCTGCTACTTGTTTGTTTTTTTTCTGCCGAAACAGCATTGTTTCTTTTTGTTAATTATGTCTTGATATTCTCCATATGTCTTCATTAAAGATTTCTAATTCCACTGGTGGGGAATGCCCACATGGAAGCTTCTTATTTCCTGCCTTTGCCATGATGAATTGTGTTATCTGCGTCCCATTGATGAGGGCTTCTTTCGTGCTCAGCTGAGGGGTTGATAGGACACTGAGCTTAGTTACCTGCTTGATATCACCTGTTCTGAAACAGGAAACGCTGAGTACGACAGCGTGAAGTAGAACTACTCAGAGTAGCAGCTTCCTACTCAGGGTAAATCGTCCATTCTTTCTGAAACGGAGCCCCGGTAGACTGGTGTGATAAAAACAACCTGATCATGAATGTCAACAACGCAAAAGAGATCATCGTTGACCCCCCTTTGCATCATGCCTCCACAGTTGGAGCGAATCTGCAGCATCAAATTACTGGGGGTGCAGATCACAGACCCTTTGTCCTGGTCCCTCCACACATCTGTTCTTGTGAAGAGAGCGAAGCAGCGTCTGCACTTTCTGTGTCGGATGAGAAGAGCAAACATCCCCCCTCTCATCTTCACCTCCTTCTACTGAGGGACAGTAGGGAGCGTACTGACCAGCTGCATCGCTGTGTGGTTTAGGGCCCACAATGCCTTGGACTGAAAATTTGTAGAAAGAGTGGACAGATGAATCAACAGGACAGCGCTTCCCTCCATCCATGACAATGCTCACCGACACTGACGCTGCATGACCAGGGCTCAGGCAATCATAAAGGACCCCTCCCACCCCCATTATGTACTGTTCTCCCTGCTGCCCTCAAGGAAGAGGCTCAGCAGCTTCAAATGCAGACCAACCAGATTCCACAACAGCATAAGAGTGTTAAACTCCCAATAATCACCCATACATACATATCTAGTCACTTTACATGGTCGCATGGTCACTGTGAACTCTATTGCCCTGAGTAAACTGTACTATTTACATCATCACATGGTCTGTTCATTGTCGCAATACATCCTGCGGCTACATATACTCACACTTCTCATTTTGGTCTTACACATAAACTATTCTGTACATATGAAATGTATGTTTTGGTTTGCTGCTACATTCAGGACAAATGCAAATACTTATGTTCATCATGTTTCTCTTTTATCTTCTGCTTGTTACTTGGAGTCCTTGCAGTTAATTCTGTTCGTATGTACATTGCGAATGTGCAGTTGAATGGCAATAGAGTCTAAGTCTAGATGTACCAAAAATACCTTAATTATGCTTCCACTAGAAAAACCAAAATGAACAAGATGGATAAAAACAAAGTGTGTTAAAACAAAGTCAAGCTCATTCACACTTAGAATGCAGTATTCATAATGAATTTATGAATACTGTTTATATAGTCATTTCTATATAAACGTTGGCATGCACTCATAAATATAGTTATAAAACGCAGAATATGGACAACTGTCCTTCGTGCTCATCTAGATTTGGGGCTTGGCGGTAAATACATGACATCACGAGTCAGTACAAAATTGCATGTTTTACAATAGAAATCCTCTCTTTCCCTGACAGAAACGTAGGGACACACTCACACACAGTGATTCAATATGTAGGATTCAGAGATGGTTCTTACAGGTAACATATTCAGGATTTTTTTTTTTTTTTACAAGTATTTAAATGCTTTTCTACTTATCACTGATTGGCCAGGCTCTTTGTAGCCATAACCAAGCTTTCTTCCTGTCTCTTCATTCCAGCTCCACCTAGTTTCCGTGAAGGCAGATATATCCTGAGTGAGAGTGGGGTGACTTACAGAGTTAAAAGCCGGTTTTGTTATACCTCGTAAAGTGCAATGTTAAATGTTAGCTTTTTGTTAGAAAAAAAAAACAAACAAAAGAACACAAAAACAACAGCAAAGAAACCTGGATATGTTGAATGTGTTTCGTAGCACAGAGCCCAGAGCTTTAACTGATAGGATCCCATTTGAAAGAGATGAGAGTCAAATTTGTTTTTACAAAAAGAAACAAGATTGCAAATATAATAGCTTTTTTTGTGACCAAGATTGAGTTTTTAGATGTTTATAAAGGTTTCAGTCAGGAGAAACATGCAGGCAAATAAAATCGCTGCATTATACACACCATATTGCAAATAGTGTTTGATCACCCATCCAAATCATTGAACGCAGGTGTTCCAATCACTTCTTTGTCCAAAGATGTATAAAATACAGCAGCCAGGCATGCAGACTGCTCCCACAGAGAACTTTATGGCTTAATGGGTTACTATGACCGAGCAGCTGAATCCTAGCAGTATGAGGGAAAAGCAAAGAATGCATTAATGCAGTCACAAAAGTTGCACTGATGACAGTTTGGTGGAGTAGGGGAATGTGATGTTGGGAGTGTTTTTTAGAAGATGGACAGGCCCATTTAGTTCCAGCGAAAGAAACTCTCAATACTCCAGCATACCAAGCTATTTTGAACAATCTCATGAGTATTTGTATCCCTGTTCCAACATGACTGGTCCATAAGACCTGAATAAGTGAGTTTGGTGTGGAAGAACTCAGTCGGTTTGGAAGTCCTGTCGTTACTTTGATTAAAAAACAACTCATGGATGAATTAGGGAAGAGAACTCGAGCCAGTTCCTCTCGTCCGATATCACTGTCTAACCCCACAAATGTGCTTTGTAAAAAGGTAAACTTTTCAATAAACACACTCCTTATGGAAATCTTTCCTGAAGGACTGAAGCTGTTATTGATGCAAAGTGGGCCAACATTGTATTAAAACCTTATATATGGGTTGTCACTGATGTTTATGTGTGTAAAGAGGGACTCGCATTATTACAGTTTTCAACAACCGTACATTCACACGTCGTTGTCTGAGCTGAAATATGTGGGATTTCAGACTTTTGCTACTGCAAATAAATTTGCTATCTGTGATTTTTGGATTATCCATTGATACAAAAACATGTTAATTCAAATATAGGGCGAATTCTTATTGGTTTTATTTTTGCAAACTCATATTCTAGCATGCCTATTCATAAAAAATCACCACTCATCCAGAGCACAGCGAAGTGGATTAAAACACGTCTGATTGACTCAGATTTCCACCAGAGAGACTTTTTTTGCGTTTGAGTAAAGAGGATTGGACTTACATAGTCATCATATGATTCATGTGTGACTGCTAAGAGCGGGGGCCTGTATCCAGCGTTTGCCGCTGCCCCCCTTGTCCTCGGAGCTTGCAGGTCCCTCGTCAGGACTGCTGTGGGAAGTTTGCTGTGTGTGGCTGCAGCCGTCCCTCGAGGTGCCGCTGCTCTTCTGCTCGCACCTCTGTGGCTCCTGCACAAACAAACAAGCACAGAAAAAGGGCAACGACTCAGAACCTCGCCTCACAGCACTTTTATTTTGTTGTCAAGAATGCAGTTATTATAGCAGAAAAGTGGAGAATGAAGACAGACTTCTGTTATCGTGACGTGTTGCCTGATTGACACTCTTTACTCTAAGTAAAATGTACTGAAAAACCACTGAGGTAAATTGATCAGAGAACTCCTAAATGTTTTTTTTTTCTTTTAAGTCAAACTAAATATGTCCGCCATTACATTTCTTTCCGTAAGACTGAGCAGTGCCTTTTTGTTTGTACAAGAACACCTGCCTCAGGCTGTGGGCACACAGGTATAAACAGTATTACTGCATGCACCAGCAGAGAGGCCAGGGGAAAGGGGCAGCCAGGAGGAATTTAGGCCAGATTGTTTCTTTAATAACAGTGTGACTGTCCAGCAGCTGTACCACAGAGACTCCGCAGCACCTGCAAGGATGTAGCATTGCAAATTCACATTTTAAGATCCTCCTTTAGGTGGGATTGAACACCTTCTTTCCCTCTGGCACATCCTCTTCCAGGTAGCAACCCACTGGGATCCGAAGTACAAATACTCAAAAGCAGAATTTCTGGTGGCATATTTTTCATGGAGCTTTGCTGAAATTGCTTATCATTACAGTATGAGAAGAAAATCATGGTAGGGGAAGTGCTGCCGATGGTTTTTCTTTTTCTTTAAATTGAGAGCAACCCGTGGCAGTGCTAGATTTAGCTGCTGCTTGAATCAGGCCACGCTGTCATAGCACAATGTGCCTGCGTTCTCCCGAGGGACCGCCACGGCTCAGGTGGATTACGGACAAATTGCTTTAAAGGTGTTTCATGCAGGTAGCTGAATACATGGCAAAGTCAATCAAATGCTATTTTTCTGCCGCTGCTTAGATCTCCGGAGCCTGGTTACATGGAAGAGAAGACATTTCTGTCTACCATGAATAATTAAGGCATAAAAAAAAAAATCAAATAATCAAAAAAAGCTTTTTTTCTATACTTAAGTACAACTCCCTGGAGGAAATTCAGCGGACGTTGTATTGGAAAAGGGGAACAGAAATCTACAGAACCAATTAATCTGAAAATTCACCATGAAGCTGGACACTCCGTCTTTTGTCATTGAAATATACCTCAATCACAACATCCTGCTGAGCTCCAGAATGTCCATAAGACCATTGAATTTTACAGCATGCCGCATTATGGCTGAGAAATGTCAGAGGATTACCAAATATTCATAAGCCTACTACGGGTATAAACATACGTGTTTCTCCTCTCTCTCTCTCTTTCTCTCTCTCTCTCTCTCTCTCTCTCTCTCTCTCTCGCAACTTAATGCTTCCCTGTTGTAAGACTCATGGCATGCGGTATGACAGGTATATTTCCAAGGCAATGCTTTTGTGAGAAAAGACCATGCAAAGGATATTCTACTCCTAAATTTGGGCTGCGATGCTCTGACGCAATTTTGTTCTATTTAAATGAGCCGGTATGCCCATATTTACATATATTTATGCAAATAACAGGACAAGAATAATCCGATTCTAAAAGACCAGAGTTGTTTGCAGAAGCCAGACAATGTGAAATATTTACTGCAGCCTGAAAGCTGAAGGTAATTTTGACACATGGGAGAAAACAGGAAGAGAGGCAAACTGCTGCACCACAGGCTTTATAAGCAGACGCATAGAAAACATGTCTAAATGTGGAACTTCACATGAACAAGCTATACACCAAGCCCAAAGTGAGTCAAGTCCTGACTCAGAGAGTCTATGGTGTGGGTTAAGGTGACGGCAAAGATGCCCTCTAACCTCAAAGACCCGAAGCACGTCATCAAAGATAGATTAGTCAAATACAAGAAGAAATATGCAAAAGCCTAGCCAGAAATATAGCTGAAATGGCAACTGAGAATTTTCCGCTGATCAGCGAGAAGTAATTTTCAACACGGCATTTTTTTTATGAAATGTAAAAGAAAACACCTATTTTTGGTTCACAATTGTTACAAGTGTCTAAGCTCAATGAAAACAAGTTGCATTCAGTCAAGCTGTTACAATTTTATTCAAACAAATACAAACCCTAAAATTGTGGATGGACCGGTACGAGATCCAGGACAGTCTAAGAACCTAGGTTCATGGTATTAAGATGTTTACACAGAAATTTAAAATAGCTGACATAGAAATAATCTGACATTTTACATTTAAAACAGCCGGCCAACCAGCTGGTAGATTGTCAGCTATAATGTGTAAAACCCTGTTACCTTAAAAGAATTAGACTCTTTTAGCTTCCACCAACGTTAGCTGTTTTTAGACCGTAACTTTTGAAAACCTTAATATACCTTGAGGCCGATAAAAGTTCATTCCTAATTGCAGAACATTTAAACAGACGGTGTTTGAAATCCTGGCGTTGCCAAAAGGGCTGACTTAGTTAACGAAGCAAGATACACTGAGACCTGATACAACGGTAGGTTCTGGTTGCTCACACCTGATGGACTTGATGGGCGTTTTTGCGTCAGCGTGTGATTAGAAGAATCTCCATTCTGAATAAAAGTGGAGACTTACCATAGCACTGATCAGAGATCCCTCATTTTACACATAGGATTGATCAGCTGCGGCCACAGATTTATTTAAGTTAAACTCTAAATTGCTGCCTTACATTGTGGATGCTGTGGTTGTTGACCGTACGCTCCTCCCTTGTGCGCTCCTCCCTCTGCCCGACTCGTCGGATCCGTTCAGCAGGGATAACTCTCTCAGCTGCTCTTGCCTAATCTCGTCATTGTAGTCCTGTGAGAGCAGAAGGGACCATGTCTTACACACCGAAAGAAAGGACATCTGTCTGCCGTCTGCAACAGATGGTTTCACCAGCAGCAAATGAAAACGATCTTGACACAGACAGGAAAAAACACACTGTCGTTAGGCATTAAATAGTTGATGAAGCATGCTGTCTTTTGTTTATGCGGCACACAAAGTGTAGGAGGTGGTTATTACTCCTGACAAAGACATTATGTATAATTAATATTCCTCAGAAGACCTGGGGTTTAAGTGACTGCAGTTAGTAAAATAAAGAAAAATACCATCAACAGTTTGGAGAACTCATATGGAAACAAAATACAGTGTCTTGAAAATATATTTTGGCCTTTTTGGCATTTCTTCTTGTCACAGCGTCAACCTTCATTGCAGGCTATTAGGATTTTATGTGGCAGACCAGCCTAAAGTAGTGCCTACTTGTGAAGTGAAAATAGAAAGATACATTGTTTTTTATTTGTTTTTTTACAAACAGAAATCTAGAAAAAAAAAACATGCGGCAGGTAAATGTTTTTAGCACATCAACCTGAGTCATTGCTTTGTAGAGCCACCTTTCACTCAGTAACAGCAGCACATCTTTTGGGGTATGCTCTACCGGCTCTGCAGATCTACAAAATGATTTCTCTGCACATTCTGCCTTGCATCACAGGTGAAGACCTGCCAGTTCAGACAGAGAGCATCAGAGAACAGCAAATTTCAAATCTTGCCAAAAATCTTCAGTTCAGTACTTAAGACTTCAGTTCATACTTTCTAACAATAAAGTATACAACAATGTCTGTCTTATTACCATTGATCCTATCAGGCCACATTTCCTAACTGAGCTGTGGATCTCTACAGATCCTCCAGAGCTAACATGGCACTCTCGGCTGCTTCACTGACTGATGCTCTGATTGCTGATTGTTCAGACAAAAGGGGGCTGATCATAAATGTATGCAACACTCTTATTTTTGTTCTTTTCTTTCCACCTCAGTGTTGTGCACTACCTTGTGTTGTCTGTACGAGGACCTGCTGTCCCACGTCAGGGGACTGATCACCCTCTGGGACATGAACTACAGGCCCTCTATCCCTGCTTCAGAGTGCCTGTCCATCTGTCTTCAGACAGTAAATCTATCGTTGCTTAATAGAAATATAGCCTAATTGTACTGTCTAAATATGTAACATATAAAAACATGTTCATGCTTAAATAAATGCATGAGGAGGACCCTTATTCCTAGTTTCGCTTTGGAACTCCACATCTAAAGCTTTTAGGTCAGGTGGTTTGAGAATCTGATCAGAATGCCTCCATTCGGGGGTTATCCAGGTGTGTCCCACTGGGAGTAAACCCTGTGGAGGGCACAGAGGGATTGTGTATCCCGGCAATGTGTTGCTGGATGGACTATGTATTCCGTCTGGCCTGGGAAAACCTTGGGGTTTCCCAGAATGAGCTGGGGCATGTCCCTGTGGAGAGGCATGTCTGGGTTTCTCTCCTAGACCTGTTGCCACTGCAACCTGTGCTTGGATAAGCAGAAGACAATGGATGGATGGAATATCAGAAATGTCAGGAATCTGGGTGGGTTTCTTTCTGTGTGGTGTTTATCCCTCCTCTCTCCCTGGAGCTGCGTGTTCACCTGCTGAGAGGAGCTACCTATCAGAGCCTGGCACATCTGCAGCCTACTCAGCCTCGTTACTGCCGCTTCTTAGGAGCTGACTGCCGCTCCTTCGACGCTTGTTTGTCAACTGTGTTGGTGCCGCTAGCCTCCTGCTCTGTATATGTATTCCGCTAGTCTTTTACCTGACAAGTTTTCTTCTCTTCTCCTTGCAGGAGACCTCCTAGAAAGTTCCCCTCTTGAAGGTCTCCCGATTGCCTCCTGTCCAGATCTTTGATCTCCTGGCTGAAGCATCCTCCCTGTAATAACTCCACAACCAACATCTTCAAGGCCTCCCCCTGTGCTCTGCCTCCTAAACACCCGTCCACCCTCCAACGAGCATCCTTGCAGCTAAATGCAAAGTCCACACTGACCAATCCACTCGACACCTGTTTACCCCCCTCCTCCGAAACTTAATTCACCAACAATTGAGTAAAACCTCACACTCTACTGCTCGTCTTCACCTAAACAATCATTGCCTGCTGTGTTTACCGCTCTCCCCTTTCCTCCCCGCTTCAGACTCATCCATCTCCTGGACCGGTGGGTGTTACCTGGGCCGAGCACCGCTTTGTTCCATCTACAAATAAATCTGTTGCATTTTACAATTGTGTCCTGAGATTCTGTTGCATGCTGGTCAAGAAGCTTCCTCAAACTCTGACAGGAAAACTAAGTGACAAGAAAAACGGTGGCGTGAACAGAGTGCCGTTTCTACTTGACACTTTAGGCCACTTTGCAAAACAATAATTTGTTCTTTGAATTATTTCTCTCAGCCCATCCAATATGATGTGGATCATTACAGAGCAGACAGAGGAGTGAACACAAAGCATTCATTAGCTTGTCAGTCCCGACAGATTAACGGGCTTATTTCTCTGAAATACTAAAAGATATGTTTTGCTGCGTTTTGTCTTTTATTCTATATATTTTTGACATATGTATTGGAAAGCCTTTGTTTGCTTTTCTGTGCATTTGACCAGGAGGTATACAAAGTGGCAACTTCGTACGATTCATAATCAAACACAGTTCACAACTGCTGTGGAAAGCTGAACCTTTCGTCGTCTTACATCAGAAGCAGCTTTTTCTTTTGTTCTTCAAAAATAACAATAGCTTCTCAGTGGGAGAATTGAATGCTAAATTACTTTCATCACTTGTCCAGAAAACACCAAAAAACAACATTCTAACTAAAAAGCAGACATTTTAAAGTTATTTCCAGACTTGTTGAGTGGCCTGCAACAAGTAAAGATCAGTTATTAAACCAAAGCCCAGAGAGATATTGAAATTTAAATCAACAGGTAGCTACAATAGATTCAGCAGGATGGTTTTTACTTAGCATACAAAAACCATAAGATGGACAAACCTACATCTTGTACATCGTTGTGTCACTAGCAGAGGGAAAAATAATTTTGGTAGAGCTTGAAATCCTTCATAAGGCTGCACATGTGTTCCTTTTATTAATGAGCCGCTAGAGCTACATTTGTCTGATTGGTATGAAGGGGACAGGTAGAGCTCTTAATAGGAAAACTGGCAGCTCATTCAAAGGACAACAAAGCAGCCAAAGCTTGTCAAAACCAACTGTTGACAGAGGGGCTAGTATGAGTGCACAGAGATAAACCCCAATGCGGGACGAACTGTTTGCTCTCTGTGATTAATTCTGACCATGCATGACCTTGGACCGTTTCAACGCCCTTCATGAAGCTAAAGTTAGACTTTATCAGGTCAGCAGATGAAGTGTGGTGATATCGGGCACCCCTGGATTTGGGTCTATTGCGTGGTTTATTTTTACCCAGTGCATTTCTGTCGTTTGGCTCAGCCATATAAGCAGAAAGGTTCCAATAATACAGTATTCATCAGCTTAGCATTAAATATATACATTTTATGTGTAATTATAGAAACCCTTCACATTTGCTACCCCCGCCACAGATGTAACCAGTAATAAGAAAATAACATATTTTATTGCAGTAGCATATTTTCTTAAGAAGACAAAACAACAAAAAAAACTGTTCTTTATTTTTGATTACGTGTATTTGACAGGAGAGAAAATCCCATTATAAGAAATAATTGCTTCATGAGAAACTGTTGCTGCTCCATTTAGTTGCATTTTAAGGTTGTTTATGCATCTATGTGCCACATGATGGTGGGGCTGAGAAAACCAGCCTTTTTTAATTTGCAAAATCTGGTGTTCTAGTTATTTATACCAGGTGAAAATTAAGTAAACGTGATCAAAGACGGAGTTGAATTATAGGGTAGTATAACTATTATAATCAGGTCGGGAACTCACAGCATATGATATATGGCATTATAAAGCAGATCAGGAAGATTTAGAAACCTTCTAAACATGTTATGACTTGTGGCGGCTGAAGAAATTGTGCAATTTTGTTTTGTCACCATGATCCACATGCTTCATGCATACACACACAATAAAAAAAAAAAAAGAAAAACGTTTACATATTTAAAAATGTTTAATGAGAACATTTGCACCTTACAGTCTTCGCAGCATTCCAACATATTTTTAAAAGCAATTTTAGCCTCATCAGCTCTAGAAGTGCAGAACTTTTAATGATTTTGTTGTTTTTCTAATTAGCTTCAACAACACATTTACAATAAGGTTTAATTTTTAGTGCTAATGTTTTAGAATTAATTCAATCAGCAAATGCCATCACAGTGCACTTTCTCATACATATAGTATAATACCTAATCAGTCTGGTTTTAGTAAGAGCCCAGCCCAGAACCAAATTATGCATCAAAGAAATTATACATATTGTGTTTGGTGGGAGTCTGATAACAATTCCTCAGGCATTTGTGCAACCCATAATTTGCTGCTATTTGAGCTGATATTAAGGCAGCAGGGTCATCCAGCTAAGTGTTGGATAGCCTTTCCTTCCTAAGTACCTCTCACTCCCAGCTAAAAACTCTTAAGGTACTAAATGTCTAAATGTCTGCGAACCTAAGTTTGGATGTCCTTCTTATTCTGACAGAAAACAGTAAAGCAAAAATGCTTTTCAGGAGCGCCACTAGGCAAACAGCTTACGGTTATACGAGGTATTATGCATGCATTTAGGGAAAGCCCACCTACAGACCCACTGAATAAATTAGAATTATTATTGAAAAGTTAATTTATTTCAGTAACTCATTTTACTAAGGGAAGTACAGTACATTGAATAATTATAAGCACTTATGTGTTCAAGCCTTTATTTTTGTTAATTATGATGCTTTTCCGCTCACAGCTGAAGAAAACATGACATTTAAGATTAAAAAAATTACACCAGAGTCATAGAAGGCAGCATTTTTAATACAGAATTGTGGGCTTAATGATTAAATGTTGTTCTTTTCGAAAGGTACTTTTAATCTGGCAAACAATCTTCATCAGACCGCATATTCTAATTTACAGAATATGACTGAATATTTACATTTAATTACACAAGTTACTACAAGGGCAAATAACTCTGCAATCTCAAAGACTGGAGCTGAATGTATTAAACAGGATTGTGAAAAACCTGCTGCAAACCGGTAGTAATTTTGGTGCAGGAATTTTAGGAAAAAAGTCACCAACCAGCTTTTCAAAAGCTGGGTCAGGGATGTCCGAGAAGGTAAATTTATCTGACCATCTTAAAGGTATACTATGCAACCGGGGTTGATTTTCCAGCGAGGCTCCCCCCAGAGGGCGAAAGTAAAAGTGCACTGTTGTAAAGATGCTCAGCTGTTCTGGTTTCTCCATCAAGCCAGGCGCGGTTGTTTTGAGCTTAGAAGACAGGCGAACGCAACGAAAAGTGGAAAAAACGGCAGTACAAACAATGACTAACACAGTGAAGGTATGAACATCAAGCTTCCCGCAGCGCTATCTTGGCGAGGCGGCCGCGGCGGCCGCCTCGCCAAGACGCGATCGCGGCCGCCGCCGCCTCGCCAGTTTTATTATTATTATTATTATTATTTTTTATTATTTTTTATGTTGGCGAGACGCTGCCGCCACCGCCACCGCCTCGCCAAGCCGCCGCCTCCGCCGCCGCCGCCGCCGCCTCGCCGCGGTAGCGTCTCGCCAACATAAAAAAAAAAAAAGATTATAATAATAATAATAATAATAAAACTCGATATGCTTGCATGTTTATTTGACGTTAACACGCGGTTCTTTGTTGTTGCTTTCGCGCGTGCATATAGTGAATGGCAGGGCAAAAACACATGGAGTTCTCGCCGTAAAGCGAGACTTCTGTGGGTGCGGGCCGAGAGCTCTTGCAATTGCAAGTGCGGTATTTCCCCCACAGACCCCCAGGGCGGCCGAGAAAACCTTTGTTCGACCTGAAATGACTCATTTAATCATCCAAATCGGTATGGAACACATTAATTAACTGAAAATTGTTGCATAGTATGCCTTTAAGATGTCTGCCTGATAATTTGGAAAGTAATTTCACCTATCAAAGCGAAAAGCTTGTAAGCTGTGTTTAAAAAGAAAATGCAGTTAACGTTTAACAAACAGAATTATCTGTTAACACTGTTACGTTGATGACACTCAGCTATATTCATCCATGAATCATGACGCATCCAATCAATTATTTTGACCACAGGCATGTCTTGATGACATCAAAAACTGGATGACTTTAGATTTCCTGCTTTCAAATTCTGACGAGACAAAAGTTGTAATCTTTGGACCAGAGTCCAAAAAATCCAATCATCCATCCTTTTTCCGACACGCTTATCCCTGTTGGCATCACGGGGGTTGCTGGTGCCTATCTCCAGCTGTCAATGGGCGAGAGGCGGGGTTCACCATGGACAGGTTGCCAGTCTGTCGCAGGGCAACACAGAGACAGACGGGACACACAACCATTCACGCACACAGTCACGGCAATTTAGAGAGGCCAATTAATCTAACAGTCATGTTTTTGGACTGTGGGAGGTATTTAGACCTGACACCCCCCATCTCCAAAATGAGCGTACGCATGGGTCAGAGTTTCATATGTTAATTTTTTCTTTTCCAAACTTTTCCATGGAAAGTGATGTAAGCAAGTTTATATGTAATTTAAATTAAATTAACATAAAGAAATTTGGAAATGTTCTCTAACGTTTTGATCAGTATTGGATCAGGTATGTTAGTACCAGATGAGAGGAGAACTAACATCCAACGCGTGGACTGTTCTTGTGTAGGCTGGACTTGTTTGCGTCTGTATGCATTTAATGAAGTCTGCTTTGGACAATTAGGTTCGTTCCCCGAGTGTTTAGCACATAAATGACATTCTTGTTTACATTTATTTTACCTCTTTTGATGAACTGATTGTTGTGGTCAGAATTTGCTTTACAGCAGTTTCTCAGGATTCTGTGAAAATGAACTCGACAGTGAGGCAAATGGTTGGCGTCAGTGACTGCTGAGTCAGATTCCTGTTCAGGACTTAGTGAATTAGAAAAAAAACACACACACAAATGTGAAATTCTAACATAAATATGAGATTTAAACAAAGGAAATACCCAGAACAGCAAATGGCTTTTCTTAATCCATTCAAGAATAATAGATGAGGACTGAAACATATTTAAGGTATTTGTTCATATTCTGGGGAGACAGACGATTAATTCATCTGGCACTCGTAGTCTGACACATACTTGGATGAAATACTGCAAACAGCAGTTTAAACATTCGCCGTAGTGCTAATATGTGAGAGAAAACTCTACCTACCTGTCTGCTGCATTGTGTTTAGTTGAGCTTGGTTTGTGAGCGATATTGTTACACCAGTAGAGGTGGAAAGACAACTGGATCAGTGGGAGCTTTCCTCAGGGGAGGAAGCTGTGCTAGATCAAATCTGGTAAAAAAAATTTGCAAGATATTGGGGGTGTAACCAGGGGGGTCTACAGTTGAATCCAGATATTTACATGAATCAAAATACAAATAGCCTTTTTTTTTTACATGTACGTATATACATGTAAAAAAAATACTATTTTTGTTTGTATGAAAAGGCCTAAAAAAGGCTGACGTATGTATATACAAGAACATACATCAGTGTGTATATATACTGTATATATATTCAGGAATTTAGAAAATAGAATAAACATAACTGACCTATAACAGGTAAAGTTTAGTCTGATAAAAAAATCTATTTGTTTTTTTTATATGTAAATATCTAGATTTGACTGTAGATGCCATCCATGAACATTGATTTCCTGTCATTCTGCGTGTTCTGAAGGCAGCTTCATGCAATAATGTTATCCATATCGGCACAGGTGTTGCTTAGCAATACCATGACAACTTGGCTTTTACAGCACAACTCTTAATGCATAAAATGTCAATAAGAAAGGGAAACAGCAGGAAAGCGATTTCAGTCTTCACCGGAGGCGGGAAACATCTGTCACTTTAGATACTGACAGGTGCCTGTTGTGTTGGATTGCGTGGACTTTAGTTGCAAATCCATAAATCCCCCCCCACCCCCACCCCCAGGCAACAAGCAAGTTCTATGTAACAAAAGGTACCATGTCTTTATTTTTAGGTTTAGTCGGCACATTGAGGTGGTGTTCTTTAAATACAGATATACACAGCTCTAACACAACTACATATTTCAAGACTCAACAGCAACAGGGCCTGTATGAAGGAAAATGACCCCCCCCCCCCCCCAACAATCAATGTTTTAGTTTAGAATACAAATTTACAATAATAAACCAAAACGATGCTTTTTGTCATTTACAATGTCAGTGTGTTATCCTGTATTGCAATTAATTTCTGCCAGTTTCTAAAAGTCTCTGCAAACCGGTCCCTTTCCAGTAATTCTGCATCATTATTTTCCTGTGGGAGAGCTTCACAAATGATTCAAGCAATTTATTCTTACGGATATTGATAATTACTCCTTTACTGTCCATTCTGCTTGTACTCTAATTAGAAAAAAAAAAAAAGAAAAAACATTGCTGCAATTTCTACAAGAATAACATCTCATCTTTTTTTCCAAACTGCTGCAATAAAGCTAGAGCAGAAAGCTCTGCCAGCAGGATTATTTTTATTATTCTCAGACTGACATGAAACAGATTTGCATTTTATTCCACAAAAATAAATAAATGCGCTCTCTTTTTACTAGGACAGGTGGATGACAGTATTATAGCGCAAAACACAGCAGGAATCGAATGGGCTGCTAAAGTAACATTTAAATTGTGATCATGACAGTTGAAGTCTCAGCTTTGAGAGAGAGGGATGTTATAAAACGTTTGTCATATTCAGGCATATAAAACTTCCAATAAATATCAGACAACACCATTCTGCATAGGCCATTTCAATAAATGTTTGCACGAGTCGTTGATTTATAAGCTGATTTGAAGAACGGCAAAGAGTTTAAAGAGTTTATAATTGTTTCGATGTCTTGATTTTTCTATAGTAACTTCTATAGTAATTTCCAGGTTTTTTTTAGTAAATATCTTTCTGATGATCCTACTGGCATAAGTGTACCACCAGATGTAGGCGACACCTAAAGTAATCCACACATATACAGTAAGGAAATAAAAAAACAAATACGTTAATATATGAAGCTATGTGGAAGTGGTAAGTTTTTAGAAAATAATTCTTTCCTGAATAAACCCAAATTAATACGAGATGGTTCAGTCCTAATTGATCTGGGAAAGGCTTTCTCATTAAAGAGGTATCAAACAGGAAGCCTTTCATAACGAGATAAAAGCTCTCTTAAGACAAACTTATTGTTGCAAAACAAGCTGAGGGTATTGATTACCGACGTATTTATATACTTCTGCATATTTCAGAAAGCATCATTGGAACATAATGCCAAAGTTAAAGGAAAATTCTTTCCCCATAAATCAGCCATGTGCTTCTCGTAATATTTATATCGGAAAAATTAAATGAATGATCAGAGAAACTGTTTTAGAGCCAATGACCCTGTGCATTCAACCACCATGTCTTCTTGATACCCTCCCTGCACAAGACTGCACTCCAGAAGAAAAAGCAAGTTGGTGCTCCCTTACAGTTCATTGCACAACATTCCGACATGCCAATGAGATGCGGGGAGAATATAGTCTGATTAAGTAAGACTAAAATATAAAATTTTCCCATGTTTGGAGGAGAAATGGGACGGCACATTAACCCAAATGATACAAGCAATTAATTTGTCAGGTGAGAACATCTGGGTCGGGGACTGGCCCTCACCATATTGTACTGGCCAACTACTAAAAATTTATTAGAAATTCAAAATGAAATTAGGTTAATTTTTTTGATGATTCCAAATACACAGAAGAGGAAACTCCCAGTTGGTTTCAGAGAAATAAAATACAGCAGCCAGGATACAAGTTATCACCCAACTCTAATCTGATTGTAAACTGTTGACAATAACACTGAAAAATATAGTGCATAAAAGAATACCCAAGATTCTTCGAGATTTAAAGACAGTTTTTGTGGAAGAACGGGCCGACAGCGCACATGGGCAATGCATGCAATTAGATTGATTTCTTCATCTGGAGTGAAATTTACGTCAATAGTCCCATTAGAAATACAGTCATATTTAATAATTTACAATTTTATCAGAAAGTCAATTTGTTTCAGTAACTAAACTACCTAAGGGAAACACATTATATAGAATTGCTCACAAACTGAAGTTTAAAAGCCCTTATTGCTGTCAATAACAATGATTCTTCACTTACATATAATGAAAACACAGCATCTAACATTAAGATATTATATCAAACCAACCAAAAAAAGCCAAAAACATTTTTAATACAGAAATGTGGGCTGAATGAAAAGTATGTTTAATACCTTAATACATCATCATCAACTTTATTTATCAACAGCAGCCACAGCTGACACAAAGTGCTGCAAAGGTTATTTTCAAAAGGTACTTTTAGTCTGATAAAATGGGAACCCCTATTTTAATTTATTCAAACAATGATGTGTTTAACTTTTATCATAACAGATAAAAATAACTTTTAGCTTTAACGTTACCTCAGACCTTTACTGTACATTGTCTTCTATGTACATATGTAGACACACACACACACACACATACAAAATCATCTAGAAAAACTACAAAATTAAAGTTATTAAGCAGTTTAGAAAATATACATGAAAATCAGAACACGACAACTGAGAAATAATGCAAACTTATATAAAAACTCTTTAAATGTTGGAACGTGTGAGTTAGCATGTTTAAAAAGTTTGCGTTAGTCGAATGAACCTCCTACCGCTGTGCATGCTCAAAGAGCCTTAAATAGCTTTTAGCATCTAATGTTGTTTTAGCACTTTTTTAATTAAATGGAAGGTTTAAATTGTTTAGAAATCACTTCATCCTGTTTTAATCTATATTACACAGCATGCTAACCTCTTTGGAAAGAGGTTATAATCCCTTACTAATTTGTTTTTTGGCACTCAGTGTTAAGTAATTTGTATTTGCTTTAGCTCAGTGCGGTTGCAGTATCATCATCATCATCATCATCATCATACTGCTGGCCCCGTTTGCATACAGAGCGCTGGCTCGGTACAGGAAGAAGTGTGAACCCCATAAAGTAGACTCATCCAGTACAACTCCTCTATTAGGCTTGTCACATTTGCAAAGCTTGATTAATATTTACAGCTTAGACTCAGCGAAAGTACACAACATGCACACTAATTACAGCAAAGTTCTTCAGGCTCTGAGCTGCTGCAGTCTTGCAAGTTGTTTCATACTGCATTTTAATTGCGGAATACATTATTTTCTTCTTCGTAACAAAGGCCAAACCATGTAGAGCAGCAGAGATAAACCTCACACTTACATCTTCTTATGTAAACAAAACCTTGCATATTGTGAGCCCAGCAAAAATTAATAGGCCTGGTGGAGAAACGATCAAGTCAGCAGTAGTGACTGCTGTTCTCTTACGGCGAAAGAAAAAAAAATACGAGGGAGAATCAGGTAAAGTAATAAACTTACTGGAACAAGAAATTTTTTAATTTCCTCCAAGGCGTGACTCATGCGGGAATAGGCCTCTCCCGGTGGAGCGAAGACTTCAATTAACACGTGTAAATCATTACTCAGGTGGGCGTATTTGGCCTCCCCGCTTTTCCGTAACTCTTCTTCCTGTGAAAATAAGGGAGTCAGTGAAGGAATTTCTGTCTTTTTGAAGAGAAATCCAATTTAAACTAATAACTTTATGAAATCATAATAGTATTTGACATGACAATATCTACACTCACACATAATCTGAACAAAAAAAAAGCATACTCTGCATTCAGGCAAAGACTGTTTAAAAGGAGAAAAAACAGGAACTATACCCAAGATTCTCTCAAAGAATAACTCAGATTAGCTTCATATAAAGTTCAAATTGTTTCTGTTGTGTAAAAGCCCCATGTTACCAAATAAAACCAGATAGAGTGTTTGTGCCATTTGTACTTTACTTTACAACTTTGAAATTTGGGTCTAACTCTTTAATCAACAAGCAAGTAAAATATGTTTTCCAAATTCTTATATGAATGCGTGCATTAGGTTATTTTGCTCATCAAATCTTAGAAATAAAAGTAAGAAGTGGACACTTGTCCACAGGCAAGATGTTTACTCTCGCTCTTTGCCAAGACCCAATGCAAACACAACCAATGGTCCTTAAACTACATGCAGAAACATTGACTGAACCCCAATGCAACATTAAAGAAGACGCAGAGAAGGGATACATTTCAACAAATCAGTGAAATACGGGAAAATTATGATAATAATAATGTATCTGTTATAGAGTGCCAAAAATATTTATTAATACCCACTTCACAAACACAAACTTCCACTTCATTCACTGGGACTATATGTGATCCATCCATGTTGCTCGAACACATCCAAAGCACAGGGCATCAGGACGTCAGGATGCTTTTTGTTGATGACAGCTCAGCTTTTAATGCCATCATTCCAAGCTAGCAAGTCACTTGGCCTAAGCAATCCTCTGTGTTGGTAGATATTGGACTTTCTCAGTGAACGTCCGCAGACTGTGAGACTTGGAGCCCATTTCTCAGCAACCCTCTATAGCAGTTTGTCTTTACACTTATGAGCACTTTTTCTGTCCATTCGTTCACCAGCAGTTATCCTTCCAGCTCAGTCAGTCTCCAGCCACAACCTCACTCTAGATTATCTCCACCTGTCCCCACCAATTAGTCACTCAGCTCACCTGTTCACCAGCCTACTTATACCTGCCTCTGCCTACGCATCTCTACCCGTCTCACTCACTTCTTCCTGCTCCTCATTGCTCTTCCTGTGAGATTTGCCTTTGCTTCATCTGCTCATGTGTGCCCTGCCAGCTGGACTCTCCTAGTTGAGATTGCCTGGGTCTCCATGCTGCTATGCTACCTGTTCCTCCGTGAGTCTCAGCCGCTTGCTTACCCGTTCTGGTGGTTCTCCGGTCCACACGGCCTGCCGGTTCTGTCGCCGCCTACATTTCCTGGTTCTCTGCTCATCCCGGTAAACCAGCCCTTTCTACCTGGATTCTCTGCCGAGACTGTGACTCTTTGCCTTCTTCATCTGCCGTCATTCACCCCTTCAATAAACCCTTTGAAACGTAACTCTGTGTCTGGCTGAAAATCGGGTTCACCTGCATTAAAGCGTGACACCACAGGGTTATGTGCTCAGTCCGCTCCTCTATATGCCCTTCACACTTATGACTGCCTACCTCTCTTCCCCACAAACATGATCATCAAGTTTGAGGATGACACAACCGTGGTAAATCTCAAATGGGAATGAGGTCACCCACGGACATGTAGTGCATGGACTCTCTGAGTGATGCACCCATAACAACCTCCTTTTAAACATTACAAAAAAAACAGAAGAAATCATTGATTTCAGACATTAAAGAGAGCAGCTTAGACCACTACTAATAGGAGGAGATGAAACAGACAGTGTCTAGTTTTATGTTCCTGTGGAATAACATCAGTGAAGACCTTAGAAGGTATTTGAACTCAGATACTGTTATTAAAAAAGCCCTTCTGAGACTGTGCTTCCTTACAACACGGAGCAAGGCCCATCTGTCTGCCAAACTGCTGGAGTGTTTCTACCAAGCAGCAGCAGAAAGTATATTGTAAAGTAAATAGTGCATAACTGTCTGGTTTGGGATTTGCTCAGCAGCGAACAGAACAGCTCTCCAGAGGGCGGTTAAAACTACCCCGGATATCATTGGTCTTCCTTCTCCCCCTCTGGAGCACATTCAACGCCCTCAATGTCAGACCAGGGCCTACAACATTGTGAAAGACCTTCTTCACCCCTTTCACCGTTTGTTCACCCTGCTGCCCTACGGCAGATGGCACAGGTCTCTAAAGACGCAGACTACCATACTCAGGAATCAGCCCTCACTGAACTGACTTCTGTCTCCCCTCTGCCCATTCCTCCTAAAATTACACGACCAGCATCTCTTGAAACTGAATCCAACAGTCTGCTTTGACGCCCTTTTTGCTCGGCTTTAATTGTTTCGTTGCACGTCATGTGTAGTAATGTATGTGCAGTGAGGGATTTTAAATGTGAATGTTTGTTCTTTTAAAGAGACTTGCTGCAATTTTATTATGTGCCACATGCGTAATGGCAATAAAGGATCTTTGAATCTTTGAACAAGTAGCACATAACTGATGTGGAAGGATAATGACTTGTTTTTATCCATTTCTTTATTTTTACGAATGAAAATCTTGAACTTGGAACGTGCATTCGCATTTGTATTCTGTCTCTTTTAATTTGATTCCCCTGCATAAAATCCAATGAAACTAATTGCCTGTTGACTAATCGGCAAGTAAAGTCCACCTGTGCGCAATTCAAACTCAGGATGAAGGCTGCTGTTCTGTGAAGGCCTCTGAGGATTATTAAGGGAAAATTCACGGAAATAAAACAGCCCAATGAAGAACAATGAGCACAGCAGACAGATCAGGGACAAAGCTGAAGAAGGTTAGAACAGGGATGGGGTTTTAAAACAATATCCCACGCTTTAGTCATCTCGCAGATCATTTGTAAATTCACTATCTGAAAATAAAAGGAGTATGACACACTTGCATACCTAGGAAGACATGGCCATGCACCTAAAACTAAAAGACGCATTAGTCAGAGGAGCAGCAAAGACGTTGATGGTAAGTCTGGAAGAGCTGCAGAGATCCACAGCTCAGACCTTGTTGATGATACAACTATTAATTAAGCACTTTCCAAACATGGCCTTGATGAAAAACTGGCAAGAAGCACACAATAAACAAGGGTAAGAACAGTGTTGTATAGTAACAAAGAAAAAATACTTCACTACTGTACTTAAGTATATTTTGGAGTACATTATACTTTTCTTGAGTATACATTTTTTTTTGATAACTTTTACTTTTACTTCACTATATTTTTGAAGTTAATTGCATACTTTTACTCCAATACATTTCAATGTTTGGTTTAGTTACTTGTTACAAAGAGAGAGAGAGAGAGAGAGAGAGAGAGAGAGAGAGACTCAGGCACGCAATTGTTTTGACCCCACCTACTGAGTGACTGCGACCAAGTTGGGACTTGCCTGGGCTTGTTCATCACCACCAACAGGTTAACAAGCTGGTTCAGTAGTAAAGCAGGTTAAATTAACCTTGTGGTATAGGTAAAGCATCTAATAGCAGAGAGTCCTAATTTTCTTAACTAAATGATAACCTGCAGGTGTATCTATTAACAGGTTTACCACCTTACCACTTCCTGTAGAATAACTAAGCCTGGTTTATCACTTAACCATGTTCTTAGAATACACCCCCTGGTCTAAATGTTGCCTGCACCTGGTTGTGTACAATCTTAAAGTGCATAGCACTGATCTTACTTGAAGAAGGAAAACTGAAATCTTACAAAAAGGTTGTATTTTCTGTCTAAACTTGGTCTAAATTTCTCCTGCACTTGACTGTTTATATTATTTCAAGTGAATTTGACTTTCAAAGTTTACCAAAATCTAAAAAATGTCATTCAAACTGCATTTTCTTTGTTTTACTTTTTACTTTTTATTACATTATTTGAGTACATCTATTTTTACAGTAATTTTCATACTTAAGTACGAGATATTTCAGATACTTTAAGACTTTAACTCAAGTAACATTTTAGTCAGTGACTTGGACTTTTACCAAAGTCATATTTTGGAGAGGTACCTATACTTTTACTTGACTCTGAGATTTCAGTACTTTATACAACACTGGGTAAGAATGTGCTCTAGTCTCATGAAACCAAATTTGGGCCTATTGGCAAAAATAAAATTCAAGTCAAAGAGTTTGCAGCTGTACATTAAGCAAAATATGATTTTAAAAGGCATGGCTTTACAGCTGCATGCCATTCTATTCACTATTCTATTTCCAAGAAGAAATGGCAATATCATGTTTGCACGTCCTTTTTCTTCCACTTCTACTATTACTCACTATGCTGTGTTGGTTTGTTACATGAATCCTAATAACATACATTGAAGTTTGAGGTCAGACAACGTGGCGTTTTAATTCAATCACACACACAAACTGAAAGGTGTGCAGGTGTAAGTTATTAAAAGTTTGAAGTTAAACAGACACCATCCTGTGAAAAGTTGCACTAACACCGAGTCATCTTTCTTCTGGGATATCTTCGCTGCATAATTATCACAGAGACAAACTGCAAAAAAAAAAAAAAAAAAAACCCTGCAAAGCTTTCAGGTGATTTTTTTTTTTAAAGAAAATACCCTAAATTGAACTGGTACCAAACATGATACCGCCGACAAGATCATTTCATGATTGTGTTTTCTAGAGTAAATGCAGCATTTACAGGATTATTTTTCTGCTTCAGGTGCTCGGGAGCAGCAGCACTGGCTGAGAACACAGGTGAACACGTGTTTTCATCTTGCAAAGCTGCTATTGTGAACAATTTTTACCAAACTGCTGCTACATGCAAAAAAACATAAAAAGAAATGGTTCACTCCTCCTCGCAAGTTTCCTCATTCTTTATTCTCTGTTTTCCGTCTCAGCAAGTCTTTAGAGAAATCTGGGACTTGGCTACTAAAACAAATTGCTCAGAGTTGAGTGGTCTTGAACGCAAACAGCAGAATTACAGGCCATAAAGTCACAACAACAATTTCACAGGTAAAGAGAAACTGCAAAGTACTGCCGCTTTTTAAGTAAACTTCAAAAACTGTTCAAAGAAATTTAAAGATACGTTCTTCCTTAAATGCATTCCGCTCTGATGTTCAGTTTCTTTGTGGTCAGTCCTCACAATATCATGCAAATGTCATTTTAGAGATCAAAATGTGAGATTTAGGATTATTTAATAACTGAATTGCTATGTCTATTGGCCTTGTCAATTATGTATTTATCGCTTTGCTGCATAGCAATATTTTGCAAAACATTAAATAGGAGCGTATCAATAGGTAAGACAAAATACCTGAATACCACTGGGTACAGCTACGACAGAAGAAAAATGAGTACATTTGGGAAATAATCAGTTTGGATGTTGTACATAATCCAAGTCCATACAAGTCCCTCTGATAAACAAAAGATATGAGTCTAAGATGATTTTATATCTCTTATAGGATTTTCTCAGTAAAGGTGCAACCACCTTTAACTCCAGTAGTCTATAGCGTCTACATTTCATCTGCAACACATCAGTATCAAGTGTTTAAGTACTTTATTCTCCGGCTATGTCACTGGTTGTATTCATTACCTAAACTAAACATGGAGGTATATTAAAGGAATTAGGAGGGTTTAGGTAGGGTCTGTCTGTGTTTTTAAAAATAAAATAAGAATTTGTTAAAACCAAACTAAAAAGACTGATTACAATTGTTCCAAATCCGGATCCTATAACAAGAAGTGAGAGAAGCAAAAATGGGGATTCAAAAAGCCAATATTGAAGCAGCTATTAGGCACAGTGGAGGAGGTATCATTCTGATGGGTAGTTTCATTGCCAGTGGTACCGGTGGGTGAAATATTGCAGATTGTAGGAAGGACTAATACTGTAGGTAGGATTACCTATAATATTTATTAAATTCACCTCAAATCAACAGCTAAATGGTTGAAACTCGGACAAATTGGTGCTCCAGAAAAACAGTGATCACAAGCGCACACCCAAACCTAAACCGGACTAACATTAAGCTTCTGTAACATTCGTTATGTCAAACCTACATACAATTTATAGAGTTGATATCACTTAGGTAGTAAAACAAATAATTAAAAATCCAAAATCAAGATGCTCAGAGTATCTAATCTTCTGACCAGAACTGTAACCTTTTTTTAAATCAGAATCAATCTATCTTTAATATCAACACTTAAGGGTTAGAGTTTTTTACTCAAGGACAAGTGGCTTTTAATTGAGATGGGAGTGTCGGTCATGTACTCTTTTCCCATCAGCCTGATTGTGGATTCCAGCTCTGGTCCTCGTGCCACAGAGCTGTTTTTTGCCCTTTAAGAAAGATCATCTTTAATTAAAAGCACTCCAGGGTTTTAGCAGTCTTCCCATGTCTGTTAGATCACTATGGAGCTGATCAAAACAGGCATGTAGACTGTCTCTGTGAGATGTTTCAACACTTTGCTTCTGAGTTATTTAAGAGCAAAACCGAGGACACCACACATTACACTAGAAATGAATTATTATTCCTGCGGTATGCCTGGCTCTTCAATGAATTTAAATAATTTTGTTCCACTGCAGCTTTAAGGCATTTTTGACCTTAAGGAAATTCAAGTGATACAATTTTCTCTAACCTTCATTATTTTTATTTGTCTTGGGGAAAAATCTAGATGCTTTGTGTTTTAGTATAATAACCTCATTAATACATGTTGCATGCTGACTAGACGGCAGAGGAACTAGTATTCTGAAATAAACAAAAGATGAGAGGACTGAACTTTGGATTATTCCTGCATTCATGCAAAGTTCTGTGAAACTGAAACTGGCCGCATGAAAATGCACTGACATGTGTGTGATTTATAATTGGACTTTGGCTGTGAATGCTCGACACTGTCAAGTGGCCAGCTGCCCTAAATGCTGGGATGGCTTTTATCCATGACCTCTGGATGTCAGTTGCATCTCCTTCAGACCTGCTCGGATAGTAGACAAAATCAATACCACGCACAGAAAACACCTAAATCAGAACAGTATCCAGCCTTTGTCTGAAGCTGTTTGAACCTTAGTCTGCATGAATGAAGGTTTTGCCTCTGACATTATACTGAAATTTAGTGACAGCACACTGAATTCCACATTACTGGTTCAAGCATGCTGTATATATACAAGTGATGGATTAATGAGTGTTTGAAAAGTAATTGCTCGTTTGTAATTGGGCAATATAAAGCCTTATGATATATTTACAAACCTTTTCTAATTGAAAGACCAGAATTTGTTGTCAGATATGAATGAATCAAGTGGCCTTAATGGTAGCCAGAACTCTTGGATCTGCAAAGACTTGAAAATCTTAGAAACATTTCATGGCTTTCAGCTGCTTTCATAATAAATGCTGAGCTTGTAAAGTTAGGTTCATTTGTTTTGTGACTGGAGAGAAATCTAGTTATTGAACGTGTCGAGATCTCCATAACTTTTTTCTGTTGGCTTCCTAACAAGCTTCTTTGATTCCTGGACAACGTTTTCTACTGTGAACAACCTTTAAGCAAATCTTTGTGAGACGAGAGCAGATATATAGCCCCTCCAGTGCCATCTGGGATGTCCCCAAGTTTTCACACTAACAGAGCATGTTTGGAAAAAAACTCCAAAGAAAGGCGCCTTGGAATCCTGTTTGAATATGTCATTTTTTTGATTGAATATGTTATTTTGTCACATTTGTGGCACTAGTAGCCTTTCTTAATGAAAGCAGGGGGTGGAAGTGAGGGAGAAGACAGGTGGCAAAGGTCAACAGGCTGGAGTTGGACTTAAAACAGCCACATTGAGGACTAAAACCTCTGTATATGGGTGATGTGCACTACCTCTGAGTCACCGGCACACCCAGTTAACATATTTTTGACTCTTTTGTTTGGTTTCCTGGATCGCGCTTTCTTTGGTCTATTATCCTTAAATGTTTGTTTTTCCTACGTTCTTACTTTTGTGGGTCAGTAAGTGGATTCTGTTCTTAGTTCAGTCTATGTTAGTTTTGTATAATTTATTCTGTTAGATGTCTTCCCTGTGTTACTTCCTGTCTGCCACTGCTAATTATTCCTCCTCTCCCTCAGCTCTCTGCCCTCATTGGTCTCAGCTGCTCCTCATTTCCTCTTGATTACTTTCACCTGTCTTCTGCCTCATTTCTGCACCTTGCCTCTGTAGATATTCTCCCTGGTTTGTTCTCTGCTGCTTTCTCTGCTTTCTCAGTGGTGGTTTTCCTCCTGCCACCCTGAAACCTCTGTGCCTGTTATGTTCCTACATGTCTTGATCTCTTGGTTAAATGTATTTTTGTACATTTTCTTTGTTTATTATTCAACTTTTTTCCCCAATGCAATGCTCTGTGGTTGGGTCCACCCTTCATCAAGCCCTGACAGAATGTCTGAACCAGCCTCCTGACTCCTTCTTTATGCAGAGGAACTCAAAGTCATGGATATTTTTTCAATCACTGATTTGACCACTTTATTATTACACAGTGACAGAAGAAGTAACACTTCATGGGTTTATGTTATTGCCATTTTTTTGTAAGCATGGAAGTTACATATAACGCTATTGAGAAAAGAAAACTACACGAACAAAGCACCATAAGAATGATTGTTATCATCTGTTGCAGCAGGTTCAGCAAGGTGTTTCAGAGTGAATTTATGTAGTGAAAAGTCTAAACACCTGAAACTGTGAGCTCCTCTGAACAACTCTTACCATCTCTACAATTGGTTCTAATATATACAGGAGTGTGACAAAATTTGAAAACTCCATTAAAAGCTCAGTTCCTTTCAAATGTTCACTTACCAATTTCCAATTTTCTTTCTTTTTTTTCCTTTTCTTTTTGTTCCCAAACAGTAGTTTAGTGATAGCTGGGTGTCCTCTTTGTGTTCTTTTGGTGTCACTTTTTAAAGCTGCACTACAGAACGTTGCATTGCACATTTAGTTCTGCATGTAAACATTCTGCATCCATCTAAGGAAACCCACAGGCTATTGTAGGGTGTCTCATTTGTATGGCTGTATAAAATAAAGCAAATGAGCACCATCTACATTTACATATCTAAAATGAAAATTAAAGCTATGTTTTGTTGTGCTGTAAACTCAAGGCTGCCACAGCACTATAAACATATCATAATAAATATTGTAAAGTTAATGTTTTATGTACTGGATTGATGTAAAGTAAATCCAGATTCCTTCCACGGCTCTGTTTCTGACCTGCATCAACTCTCTTCTGACCCACAGTTTTGCCTTCAGCGAGAAGTCTGTTTGGTTTCAAAACTTTTTTTGCTGCCTCCTGCCTTCAGGAACACTGGAATTGGACATACAGTTGCACTCAACAGTGACATGAAATGTATTATTATAAAGCACAAACCCCCATTAAGCCGTGAGTAGCCCCAAGTCCATCTAATAATCCAGTCAAAAACACCCTTTCACATTGTAAAATACTTTTCAGGTTCTTGTGAAACTATTAATTACAGCCACTTTGAAGTCGCTCTAAAAGCCCCCGTATTATTTTACTCCCCACCACGTCTTGTCGTTGAAATGAAACCAAGAGCTCCAGGTTCAATGAAGACATGGGAAGGCTGCATGTCTTTTGTCATGTCAAGATGTCAGAATCAAAGGCTACAGTAATAATAGCACCGTAACTGAATAGGAGCACTCTGAGAGCTGTTAGGAGCATGAATACCAGACCCAGAAGGCAGTCTGTACTCACGCCTGGTTTGGTCCCAGAGGTCCACAAGTCAGCGGGATAAATGGCTCTGTTAGGGAGATTTATTACTTTGGATTCTCCATTGACAATTACTGAAAATGCTATGAAACATCATGAGAGTGAGAATGATTTTTTACCCCCAACTAACACTACCAACACTAAAGTGTAACAAATTGTAACACAAATAGTGCACTATACCCTGCTGTAAAAAAAAGTATTTGGTTCCCCATATTTTGTCACACTTTAAACATTAAACATATCAAACATTATAATATCAGGCAAATATTATTTGAGTTAATGCCAAAGCAGTTTTCATATGGTGATTTAGATCACTAAGAGAAATGAACAGTATAAACCAGCTTGGCTCTATGGGAAAATATAATTACACTCTTTTAACACTATATATTAGATGTGAATAAATCTATTTTTCGGCAAAATTTCATTAGGCCAAGTATTACTGTCAGATGTTTAGAATTAAGGTAATACTTAAACAGCGCCTGTCTGACAACCTGAAATGAGCCAAAAGATCTCAGAAGGTATGCGCCTGTCAAAAGAAATTCAGGAGCAGGTCCGAAACAAAGTCACAGACATCCATCAGTCTTCAAAGGGTTACAAAGCCATTTCTGTGACTCTGTGACTCCAGGCAATCATTGTGAAAGCCATCATTCACAAATGGAGAAAACTTGGAACGCTGTTGATTGCTCATTGGTGACTCACCCAGGAGGTAAAAAAAAACAAAAAAACAAAACAACATCTAAAGCACTACAGGCCTCACTTTCCTCAGTTAAAGTCAAGATTGAGGATTGAACAACAAGAAAGAGAATAATCCAAAGCACACCAGCAGCTCCATCTCTGAACGGCTAAAAACAAAAACAAGATGTAGGTGTTTGGTGCAGGGCCATCCAAAGTCAGGACGGAAATGTGATTAAAATTACTGTGGCGTGACCTTACATGAGCTTTTGTACAGCTGGTGTCTTACTGACCTGATGTCTAGCTAGCTGATGCTAGAAAACAAACACAATATTCTGTAGGGACAAGTGTCCCCAAATTCCTCTACAGCAACGTAAAATATTGATGGCTGGCTGTCTTAAATCCTTGATTGCAGCCGTTGCTCCAGGCAGGGGTTGGCACAATCAATTATTAGGCTTAAGGGAAATTCTTATTTACATAAGGCTAGGTTGGATTGGATAGCTTTTTCCCTTAATGCATGAAACCATCATTTAAAAACAGCTTTTTTGTATTTTCTCAGGTTATCTTTGTCTGGGGGCAAGTTTTAACTTATCATTTCTACTCTTAGCCATATGTTTCACAGCTAAATATTCCATAGTGCTCGTGTTTTTGTGAATATACCTCCTAGGACAGCCAAACAACCAGATTTCAGAATGAATCAATATGTGTCTTACCTTCTCTTTATCCCTCATGGACCCTTTCCCGAGGATGGACATCTTCACTCCTGTCTCCTCTTGTAATCTTTTCATAGAATTGCCCCGCGGTCCAAGCAGCTTCCCTACAAAGTTAAACTGAGACACAGGAGAGGAATAAAAAGGCTGAATCAAGCAGCTTATTGGTTCTTCCAACGCCTGAGCCGAGCACGGACGTTAGAAAAAGCTGAGTTATTTGAAGACAAATGTCACTTAATGAATCCTTCTCTGTAAGTGTTGGGTGTAAAAGAAATTTGATCTTTTCAGAGAAAAGGTTAACCATAAAAGACATTTGCTGGCCATTAGTCATTTTGTATCAATAAAATCTCACATTCCATTCGTTGTGAGAGAAAGGGGCTGTAATGTAGCCTGCAATAAATCAATATCATTTTGGTCTTTGTGCTGTGCGTTAAAGGTGAATGTGATTCTCATCTGCGGTCCAGGATGACATATGTGTCTATCCCTCGGCTGGACCGTGCCCCCGCTAGTGATGTACCATATCTGCATCCGCCATCCATGTTGGGTTGGAGAAGTAAAAAAAAAAAAAAAAAGAGGGAGCATGGACTCAAACCATAAACGTTCCTGAAACAATTCCAGAGGTCAGCACTGAGATAAAGTCAGATATAATGAGTTCCCATCCCAGTGGGAAATTAGGTAATACCATCCAGATGACAAACCATCAGATTCAAGCCTCCGGGCTCTGACTATCATTCGCCCTCTCACTGAGCACTAGCTCGGATTCATGTAAAGCTATTGCAAAAAGTATTCCTACCACTTGAACTTTTTCCCATTTTGGTCCATTACAACCTCACACTTAAATGGATTCTACTGATGTTTTCTGCTACAGACCAACACAAAGTAGTGCACAACCTTGAAGCATAAAGGAAAAGATGTGTGGTTTGCAAATTATTTTACAAAGAAAAATTTGGACTGTATTTGTATTTAGCCCAATTACTCGTATACCCCATAATAAAATCCAGGACTACACAATGCTACCTATAAGAAGTCAGCTTTATTGCTGACTTCAGGGAGGTTAGGGATAAAGTTGTGAAGAAAATAAAGTTTTAATTCAAAACAATATCTAGCTAAAATAATAATTTGTTTAATCTATTATGGCACAACCTGAATCCGGCCAGGAGACAGCCATCCCTCTCAACTAATAGCCTAGGCAAGGATATGATTAATCAGAGAAGCAGCCTAGAGACTGCAAACTCTGTAGGATGTGCAGCGATCCACAACTCAGGTGGAGGAATCAAACAACTCGACAACTGTCACAAATTTGGCCTCTATAGAGGTGCGGAAAGAAGAGTCACAAGAAGTCCAATTTCCAATAATGTCACAAGCCACCGGGTCACAAGAAAACATTTTATAGAAGGTGCTCTGGTCAGATAAAGCCAAACTGTAAATGTTTGGTCTTCATGTAAAATGCTGTTTGTGGAAGAAATCTAACACTACACAAAGTGATGTGGCAAACATTTTCAAACACTTGGCAGTTTCCAAGTTATTTTAATCTTCTAATTTTACTTTCTAATCTTACTTTTTTTTCGTACACAAGATAGTTTAGCTGTTTTGGAGTAGCCAGAGTCCTAAGTAGTTGGGAAAGAGAACCTTTGGAGAAAGCTAAAGATTAGGGTGATGGCAGAGACACCTACCTACCTCTTTAACGGGATACATATTGTATTTTTCAGACTATAAGGCAAACTTAGAATCCTTAAATGTTCTCAAAAATTGACAGTGTGCTTTATAATCCAGCATGTATGATTATTTGTTGTGCTTACCGACCGATTTTATGCTGTACAATGCACTCAAAAATCTGTCAAAATGTGGAAGTATGACTTTGATAAGCAACGAAGCCGCTCTGCACAATGGATTTATGAAGCATTGTAGTACACTGTGTTATCAGACTGTTTTGTTTTGCTTAATGCGCCTTATATTCCGGTGTGCCTTACTGTCCTAAAATTTGTGGTAGTTTTCAAAATGCTATTATTTTGTTAAAATGTAAATCTGAAAAGTTATATAAAAAAATTATATGCCTTACGGGTCTTGTTGTCTTTTGGGAAACGCCTGTCTCATTTTTTACCAGAAACATACTTTTTATTTTAATGAAATGGATTTTAAGTCAAAAACTGTCAGGAGTGTCAACAATTTTAAATAAAGGCCAATCCTGGAAGAAACTCTTTTAAAAGCTGCAAAAGACGTAACACTGGGGCGTAGTGTTAATATACCTGCAGGACAGCAACCATGAACCAGAGCAACAATGAAATGGTTTTGATTGAAAGAAAAGGTTAATGTTATACATATGATGTCAAAGCTCACACCTAAATCCAACTAATAATGTAAAATGTTACGCTAGTAAATTCCTTTCATCCAGTTTGACAAAGGTTGACCTGATTCAAGGAAGTATGGCCAAAATGCAATAGAATAGAAATGCAAAGCTGGTAGAGACAAACCGCAAAACACCTGAATCAGTACTTACAGTGAAAGGTGGTTCTTCAAACTCAGAGGGGCTGCTTACAAATGCACACCACACTTTTCAGATTTCCAACTGTCAAAAAATGTTGCATTATATATAACTTTTCTTTACAATTATCCACAATTCAGTGGTGGTCTATCAAAGGTTTGTGTTTGTAACTAAATGCAGAAACGTTAAAAGGGGTTTGAATAATTTTACCAGACATTGTCACTCTGGGTTACTGCCAAGACAAGCTGTTATTAATTTAAGAGGCAAGTTCACAAAACAACCTCAAACTATGTAGATTTACAAAAACTTACGAAACACGATACCACGATAATATGTCTTATGACGGGAATCAACGTTTTTGACTTTCAAAAGTTGCTTGCCTCTTTTAGGATGGCAAAAGTTCCTCTCCGGAGCTGAACAGGTGGTCAGTCGCCCTCCACAGCTCACTCTGGCTAACCCTTAAATGATATTAACCTTCGCAGAATGGATCATCCCCCGTTGTGCCTGAGCGGCTAATAACTTACTGCCAGCTGTGTTTGGCCGCTGCAAGTCAACTCCAGTAACTGCACACTCAGCTTCTTTCGTGAACATCATTAACATCTTGAGTGAGTGATGCGAGCGCGATAGGGAAGTGGCAGGGGATGCGGGATAAAACAAATAAAAAAAAAAAAAAAAGGTAGTGAGGAAAAAGGGAAGCATTCTTGCTGTCCTTGTCTGTCTTCTGATCTTAGCGTCTAAGGCACCTTTATGGATGTCTTCCTTCACTGGAGCTGCTGTGACAGGGCCACGTTGTGGCTGGCATGAAGCTGAAGAGCAGATGGTCGCTGCGGCTACATCAGGAACAAGCTCACTGGGTGGTAGAAGAAGAGTGGCCTGTTTTCATTAAGCTAATGAATGTCTGGAGTCTCTCCGCTGCTCCATGGCGAGCAATTTGAGCTCCAGAAAGGGTATGTTCGATGTTAAATGAGGTTTGAAACGACGCTATGTACCCCCTACAGCCTCAGCAATGATAACTCTGCAGATATTAGATGGAAGGGTGTTGTGAATGCAGCAATTATGCACAAAAGGCTCTTTAAACAATGAACAAATATTGCATTACAAAGTGAGCACACTGTTCTGCTTAATGTGTTTAACAGGATACATTCTGCGGGAAATGAAAATATTTTACCGAGAGCCTGGTGATATCATTTAAATATATTCAAATAAAAAGCTTAAAAGCTCATTTTAGATGCAGTTCTGTGTGCGGACACGGCATAAAACAGTGGCTGGAGGTTAAGTCACGTCGCACTAATGTGAATCCACAAAGTTGACAATGCAGCTGAGCAAAGCACATTTCTCCAGGAGCTCAATGCCTGAGGCGTTTCTATCTTTTCTGTGTGTGTGTGTGTGTTGTATTTATATCACATTAACTTCACAGAAGATCCACCCAGGCCTCAAAGTATGCGATCAGACAAAACACAGCCAAATTGAAAAAAGCTTTACAGCAGTTCTAAGCAGGTACAAGGTAAGCGGCATAATGGAACAGGAAGGAAGATGCACAAAATCAAATAACGGAATAAGCAAACGCTACTCCATGTAACCCAGGAGGTGCCTTGTTTAATATGTCCATTCTTGGTGTCTTGAGCCAAAAAAAACATTTTCATTTGTTGCTGATTTCAGTGAGAAAATCCATGTATGCATCCGGTCAATTTCCCCACCTTTTGTCCACTGAATAAATAAATTGAGCTTAGCTTACAGAGTTTGCATGGATGCTTGGAAGGAGCTGGAAAGTCTTTTGTGACCTTAGAAGAGCATGATTACTGTGCTTTAAAACAAGCTGGAAAAGCTCAAATGATCAAATCCTCTTTGTGTCTTTGTATTTTACAACATTTGAGTGAAGTAGAGGATCACCAGCTTATGTATTTAAGGCAACTCCTCAAACCCATTGCTTTCTTGTGTGACATCATGGGATAATCAAAATGAATCAGCCAAGATATTGGGAAAATAAATGTGGCTCTCTACAAGTTTGGTGCATCATTGGATAGAATTTCAAGAAATCTGAAGGTTTCTTGTTGTTCGGTTGCCTAATTAATTGTAAAGGTATAAGCACCATGTGAATGCCCAGCCATCGTACAGTTCAGGGAGGAGACAGGATCTGTGTGTTCCAGAGATGAACATATGTTGCTGTGATTTGTGCATATCAACCCCATAACGAAAGTAAAAGACGTTGTAAAGATGCAGGCTCAAGCTGGCAAGAAAGTTTTATTATCCACGGGGAAACGAATCATGTATCGACAATGGTCAAAAGGCCAAACGGCGAGGAAGAAGTCCTTCTAATTGGGAAATCTAATTAGGAATGAGCATATTATAAAATATCACCACGGATCTCGCTGGTGCATGATGAATAAAAATGCTCTGTGGTAGTCTCCAATTAACCAAATTGGAGATTTCCACAGAGTTGCAAATGATTGCTTGTGATGTAACTTTGTTTTAAAATTCTGGCGGCTTTCCTGTGTAATGAGCCGCTGCTGGCCCCGTTGCCACATGAATTACAAAAAACTCTTAGAGGAGAGGGTCAGAAATCTGATGAACTGAGCTCCCTTATCAAATTGTCCTACCGTGGTGCTTCTCGACAAGCTAAAGCCATCTGTCAGGTAGGGTGTTTGGTCATAATCTATAACCAAACACCCTATATTATCTAGCTGCTACCACTGCAACTTATGGGTTAAAGTTATTTTTTGATCAAATTTGATGTTGCCTTCCTGTTTATGTTGCAAGGTTTAACATATTTACATTGAATCAAATGTGAACTTGAGCTGCGTGTCCATGTATGATGTTTAGCAGGTGAGGGACACTGACTATCTTTTTTGCTTGTTTGTTTGTTTGCAGCAGTTTGTATTGCTGTCATGTGGAGCTGCTGCCATTTAGATTAATGTTGCCCAACCTATCTGCGCATGTGTCAGAGCACCATCCAGCCTATTTTGGAGCAGTGGATGGTTAAAACTCCTGAAAGTCTAACGTTTTGCCCCTTGTTCAGTCCATGTTTTCTGTGAGGGTGTAACTCTGCGACAACAACCCGATGATCAACAATGGAAGCATAATTTATTAATTATGTTTCATATTTAATAACCTTATTTATTAGTTCCCCTTTGGTTTTGGCAGAAATGAATGTGTTATTGTTGAATTATTTCACTCTTTGTCATAGTTTCTTGAATGCATATCTAAAATATACACAAACTTCTTTTTTTTTGTTAAATATTTTTCCATATCAGGCATAGGCTGCAAAAAAATAAAAAAAAACAGCAGCTGTGCTTAAGAGAAACTAAATAAATGTAATATATCTCTGTTTACGGAAGGAGGAACAAATAATTAAAATGCCATTTAGATGGCATTTTATTCTTATAGTAAATAGTAACATTAATATAACTGTTGCTGTAGGTTTGGTCCTATGTTTTCTAGAATGGGAAACCAACTTCCCCTTTTTGTTGCTTTATGTTTATATTGTCAGTGCAACAGTGCTTCCAGGAAAATGCTACTTTATTCATTTCTATATTTATTTAACTCACCAGCTGTTTTTTTTTTTTTTTTTTTTTTTTTTTTTTTTTTTTTTTTTTTAGAAAATATACAGTTTGGGTTTTGAGAAGTCAGATATAAGTAGTTGCAACAGTTCTGTGTGACATCAGGAAATAGGGGTCTGTATCACAGATTACAGATTTCCCAACCTAAGCAATGTCTGGCTTCTACAAAACAGCACTGGTGAGTGAAAATGATGGCCTCGTTACTGGGACTTAAGTGGTTGCTGTATTTTTACAACCAGTACAAAAGTCCTGCTTGATTTAATCTGAATCAGTCGCAGCTTTATTCTCCAAGTTTGTGAACACAAACCAGGAATTTGACTTTGTTTTCAAGAGAGATATATATATGCTGTACACTGTGTATGAAATATATGAATAGGGAAGTTAAAAATATGATTTCTTTGTAAACATGTTTATGTACAATGCTTTTACAAAAGAAGAAGACAATTAAGCACAAAGATGCGTGGTATCTGTGTTCATCATAGCAACAGCCTGGGGGAAGAAACTGTCTCTTTGGAGGCAGTTTTTATTTTAAATAGCGCCCTGAAGAGCAGATCTGAAGGTTAACATGTAGAGATTGTGTCCAGGATGTGTGGAATCTGCAGAGATTGTAGCTGCCTTTTTCCTGGCTCTAGACCTGTACACGTCCTGGACGGAGGGAAGGTCGGCCCCGATGATCCTCTCTGCAGACCTGATTGGTTGTTGCTGTTTGAGGCTGTCCTGTTTTGTTGATGAGCCCAACCACAGAGTGAGTCTGTAGAATTTATCCCAAAGTTATTTGTCTATGATCGTAATAAATTACCTTTGAGTTCAGCTCCATGAAAGTTTCTTTTTTTAACCAGCGCCGTAATAGGGTTGTGGCTCATCAACTGTGTGGCTAATTGAATTTGCTGACAATTATTCACAGTGGCCAGTCATTTTTGAGCCTGAGAGAGAACCCTGCATTACTTTAGTTATTTTGATTCTTCCACAGACAAGCGTGTTATGCCTCAAACTCAGTGAAAAAAAAAATAGTCAATAAAAATCATGAATCATTCATCAAGGGTATCCTCAGAAAAAATCTAAAATTAATATAGAAAATAAATCAAAGCAGCCTCAAGGTAACTTAAGGTGCCAGACTAGCACATTTCCATGCTTCAGTATAAGGTCAGTTCCATAAAAAGCAAAAAAAACAAAATATTGACAAAGCACAGTAGCAACACATATTGAACAACAGAACAACATTTAATCTCTCGGGCTGGAAAATGTGCTGCCCTTTTATGCTGCGCACTGGGGCCAGTCAACACGTCCGCAGGCGCTCACTGCCAGGTTAGTGAGCTGTGCTATTGGGGAAATCCAGGTCCCGTGTGATAGGAGGATTAACGCCTCAGGCACAAGTTTGTGCTTTAGTGACAACTGTGGAGGACTTGGTGGAGGGTGTGTCGGAGGAGCATTTCGCTATGGCTGCACGGACATTAAAGAAAGCCGGGCTGGCTATTTGGTTCCACTGTGAGGAGGACAAGATTTACTGTCTACTTGGAGGAGACTTTCAGAAAATGATCACAATCAGTATCACCAGACAAGTTCCTGGTCACTAATAATTGTAGAAGCTTCACTTTCTACAGTCTCCAGTGACCTTGGTCAGCATTCCGTTCCAGCCATCCAATGTGGGACTGTTTGCAGGTTTATTTGCTGAAGTATTTGCAGAGTGAAAAACATTTTGCTCCACAGCCTTGCTTTAGCGTTGCTCGAGATGTGAAATTAGCTCCTAATGCCGAAGTGACACTAAGCTTCAAAGGCTGTTTAGGACTGAGAAACTGATACAAGACTGTATTTTGCTGTCAAAGCTTTCCTGTTAGAACACCCGGCAGCTTTCTACAAGAGAAAACAGAAATGTGCATAGACAGCCCCAAAGGAAACACATGAGAATCATGTTTGTATTCACTGGGGCTATAAGCAAGTTAGAAATTTCAATATCATTCAGAAATATTCAAAAACAATTAACCAACATCGTGTTCACTCTTCTCTTTCCTTTCTTAATACCAAAAAAACAAACAAAAAGCAAAAGAAAACAACTAACAAAGGGAAACAAAAACCCCGAAACATGAACAAAAAAAAATCTCTGATGACGCAATATTCAGCCTCACTGCTGTTTGTCAGATGCGACGTCACCATTAATTTACTTTAGCTCTTCCAGAGTCTAGTAGCAATATTTTGCTACTAGAAAAAAAAGATATGTGCTGAATAAATAAATGGTCAGGCCAGTTCTGTGCTGAAAAGGAGAAAAGGAGAAAAGCTTTTTAATCCATGGGATTTGCAAGTTTAACCCTAACAACGGCAAGTGCAAGTATGCTATTTATTGTAAATTATGAACACATCAGACAAGTTCTCATGATAAAAGGGTTTTCTGTATTTTGTAAATCTTTGGTGTGCAGGTTTTTTTTACTTCCTTTGATAAGTTTTTCCATTTCAGCTTAATCTTTGCTTAATAAATGACACTGTTTTATTGGTGGTTTGTTGTTTAGTAAATTTGATGCCAGATTTCAAACATTTTAGAACCTAGAAAAGAGCAGGTAATTATTGCTTTAAAAAAGAGCAGCGGTAACCTTTTTCTTTCAGAGTAAATTTTGTCTGTTAAAATATATTTTTTAAAATGCTCCTTAATATAAAACATTTATAGAGTATATATTAATAGGACTTAAGTTATCATTTGTAAAGGGTTAACTAGGATTTATTACTCAATGGACCCCTCCTCTAACCAGAGGATTTCCCTTCTCTTTTACTGTGACAGCCGACTGGGTTTAAAGGAGATCGTCTCTTCATTTGAGGGTCTGAACAACATGAAGACTGGTGAACACGAGCTAAAATGATGCATATTAAATCTTCAAAATATATAACCATAACACTATCAGTGTGTTATGATATCGCCATCGCAAAGGACTGCTTGGATCAAATATATTATAACATTTAAGTGTCAGACATCCCTGTTTTGCATTTTTATAATATATTTGGCCAGTTGAATGGAGTCAAACGGACCTTAATGCTAACACCATGTGTATTTAACGCTAAAACTCTCAGACAGTGGTGGGGACACTGTGTAATTTTAAAGCAAGAAAAGTTTGATATCAGCTTCACAATTATAAGAAATAATATCTCAATTAAATAATTTCCTGAACCTACAAAGGTTTAATGTATATTATTTATTTCTAATATTAACATTTCTATCCAATTTTTTGGATAGAAATGTTATCATTAAGGCTTGATGTATCATTAAGGCTTGATGTTAAAAAGTATTCTAAAATCTGAATGTGGTTTGTTTAAACTTTTAACGATGTCCGGGTGGAGGGTGGCCTTTGAAGAAACCACAAACATGGAATGACACAGTTTGAGAAACTGACAATGTTGCTGTTTGTTTTGCACACTTTAAATATTTTAAAGAACCTGAACTTTCCTTTAGCACCTGAAATGTTTTATGTTGGTTGGAACTCACATGGCTGAAGCCCAACTCGTTAAAAGATAAGCCCACACCATAATCCCCCCTCCGCCGAACAATATATTTGGCACAGTGCAGTCTAAGGCAGATTCTCCTGGGTAGTGCCAATCCCAGACTTGTTTATCGTTCACTGAGCTCTTGAGGGCAACCACAATTTTCACAAAATGTTTATAGAAGCAGTCTGCAGGCCTAGATGTGGGATTTTAAACTACTGGGGCCTTGAAAGTGACTGGAAACCCTGAATTAAATCATTTGTGTTGGTCTCAATATCTTTGGGAAAACAGTGCTGCGTTAGGTCAATGGACTGGTGACCAGTCCAGGGTGAACCCGCCTCTCGCCCAATGACAGCTGGACATAGGCACCCACCCTGCAAGGATAAGCGGGTATAAACAATGGATGGATGGATGTATAATGAGGGTTAAAAGACACTGTATTGAATTAATGCATCATTCTATAGTCCTCTTGTCATATTTTCCAGCCATTTTGGGTATTCTTAGCCACATGTTGAAATTCCACCTACATTAACTTTTCTAACAAACACAATGTCTTAACACCCTCGGTCAGAAAGTGCGTTTTGTGCAAACTAAGACGCCACATAATGTAACAGGGAAGGTTACTGAGAGACCTTTTATCTTTATTACGTCTCACGAGCCGCATTGTGGCGGAGAAAATCACCGCACAAACAGTGAGTCCATGGTTCCATAAAGTGGAACTGAGATGCTGTCAGACACGTGCTTAATTTTAATTCACACTCTGCACTCCTTCCACTGTATTCATAAGTTCTGGTTCTAAGCAAAACACCTTTGCACATGATAGGCCTCTGCTAGGGACACTCACATCCAAAAATGGGATTTTTTTGCATGGTGGAGCCACACTTGCAGAATAAAAATTATGTAAGGGTCACAATAACCCAAGGCCGATAAGCTTAAAATTGTACTATGAATATGCAAATACAATCACGTTCTTCAAATGCATCCGCAATGCTTAAGCACAAAAAAATCTGAATTTAAGATAATAGTAATCGCTGAAAATCAAATCACTTAAACAAATCCAATAGGAAGCATTTCGGTTTAAACTGACTGCTACTTATCAATGCACAAGTAAACTAGAATAAAAGAGAACAATGAGAAATGAACAGTACAAAAACTAAACCAACTGTCAGTGTCAGCTATTTTAATTCCATCCCATGTTCCAAGGTTATGAAATGCAAATCAAGCCGTCTAATTAATCAGCCGGGAATGAACTCTGGTGAAGCAAAAATGACGTTTATTATCTTAATCTGTCCTTTTCTACAGAAGAAATTGTAATTCAATCATTAAATTCTCTCTAATAATGATTTGTGCCCAAGTCCAAATAAGGCAGGAGGAATTCTGCATTAAATTTTGTAATTTTCTGATATCCTTTAAAAAAAAAAACAACACATTTGCAACAAGATAAAACACTAAAAAGTCTTCATTAGTTCACTGGATGGATGCCTCAAGGCCAAATCTCGACAATTTCACTTGCTGCAAAACAACAGAAGGCTTCATTTTAGATTTTGACTGCAGATGGTGAACAAAGCACCCAAATTGTCCACTCTGAATGATGCAATGCGCCGGAGTGAGTCTGTAACAGTAAACATCATCCAAACTCCACTGAAGGACTCTATTTTAATAGCTGTGCAACAACAAGCTAAAAAAAAATTATAAGCATTCACAGATGACAGGAGCTATGTTTATAATTTTACAGCGGTTACACATGCAAATTGCTCTGATCACTTAGATGGGAAGCGAACAATTCACCTTGGCAGTGCATTGCATGTTTGACAAACGGTTACAGCAGCCATAAGAGCCACAACGACATGGGTCAGAGCATCCCTGAAACAGCAGGGTTGGGGCTGTTGCGACTGGACAGCAGTGGCGAGTTTGCACGGTGCGAATGAGGGTTAGAAAGGGGCTAAACCAGGAGAAAAACGTCGGGGTTTAGGGATGTGCGGGGATAATCCTCATCTCCTGCTGCTAGCGTGCTGATAACACACGAAGCAGACGAGGTCTTGTGGAGCCCTGCCTCTGAAATCAGAGCTGCTCTGGCTGCATGCGATGTGGGACACGGGTTAGTCGGAGACCACAAAAAGTTCCAGCGTCAGGGCGATTTATCTATTTGAAAGCAATAATAAAAAATAAAAAAAAACACAACAAAGACTGTTGGATGTGCTAACATCTTAACACATTAAAGCGCTTTTTTGAATCTACAAAAACACCTGGCCATGCAGAAATGTGTCATGGGTTGATGTTTTGCTTGGGACCCAAATGCAGAGATGAGGACGGCTAGACGATTGTGGTGAAAAAAAAAAAAAAAAACACTTTAATATAGAGAACTGACCGGCAGTTTGTGTTTGCTCCACTTGTGAAAGTAAAATCTGTCGAGCTCTATTTGGCATTAAGATATCAATTTTTATTGCCACATTGCTAGACAGGACACTGGGGGAAAAAAAAGAAAAAAAAAAAAAGAAAAAAAAGAAAAGAAAACTGACCGGCAGAAACAGTGTGAAGACAGCAGAGGATCTGACAATGGAGCAACTGCACCGAGGAGTATCTGTAATGCTTCTTTTCTTCTGTTTTCTTGTTCGTGTACAGCACTTTGAATCGTCGTTACTGAAAAGTGCTTTATAAATAAACTCGCCTTGCCTTGTACCGGGGACTATGATTAGTGGACGCTACGCAGGTGAATAAATGAACAGACGTGAAACAGCTGTAGAAACATGAAACAGTGCAAATAATCCTTAATTGATTCTTATCCTGTGGGTTCATGCAACATTAAGCACTTAAACGTGGCCTTTATTGTGAATGTCCATAAACTGCAACAATACCACGTCGTGCAGAAGTGCCAGCAGCTTAAAGGTTTCCAAAAACATGTATGAGGAGTGGCACTTTGGGCCGTTTTTCAGCAAAACCGGTTTCAGTGCTTAACTAATGTTGTGGCTCACTAAGCACCAGTTTCCGACAGCAAACTCTGGCGCTGCTCCCGAAAAACCGATGACAACACAGAAACAGTTGGCTGCGTGGCCAGAGAGAAGAAAAGCTCTCATCAGAAGCTGTGGGAGGGCTCATTGGAAACGCAGCCAATCAAAAGTTTTCGAGCATCCTGTTTAAAAGTTAGAGGTTTACGCTTGTTCTTGATTTGTCTACTTAAAAACCACAAAAAAAAATGTGAAAAATGCAGCGTTTCAACCAGATTAAAATGTTGGATTAGCATCAGAATAACTGGCGCTGACTATCTCTTATTATCCTGCAGTTTTAAAATCACCCGTCACGGAGTTTAAGTAGGTCAATCCGCTGCTTACAGCTATGCTCCGAGGTGATTATTTCCCCCTGAACCCATAAACACCATCGACGGCTCAGTTCTTTAACTCTGTTGATCTTTTTACATCTCCAGGTTGTAATAATAAACCTTACTGAAACTTGTCTTTGAGTCCAGGTTTTCAACTACTAGTGCAGATCGGAGTGCAGCTGATTAGGATGGTGAAGCGTTCACAAGCACCTCTGTTTTTTTGTTTTTTTTTAACACCGTTAACAAACAAAGGTGGTGATAGAGGGGCACCTATTTGCAGGGGTACTGGGATAAATAATGTTATTTGTGTGGGTAAATTGTTTCCATGAACTACAGCCCTTCACAAAAACAGAGATTATTAAAGGGAAGGATCAAACATTAAATTAATGAGATTTTTATAGTGACTTGGATCTGACTTGGTTCTCGGTGGTGGAAGAGCAAACCAGTTCTGTTACAAACCAAGTTGAGAGCTGGCTGCAGCCCCAGCCCTGATTAAAAACAGAACCCCTTTAATTTTGGGGAAAAAGACATGTAGAAAGTATTGAAGCTTTCCTTCTAAAAATGTCAGTTAGAGCCAAAATACATGCAAAATACATTTAAGATGGACACACACATGTTTTTCTGCTTTCATTACAGAAAAATACTTTTTTTTGGATCCCAGAATCTGATATACCCTACAAATACAAAAACAAAAAAACAAAGAAGAATTAGAAAATGTTTCTCTGTTTCTTCATCTGGTGTATTTGAGGCTGAAGAAATACGTAGCACATGCGTATACAGTACATGTCATGGAAGATCAATGTCAATTTGTCACATTAATGGTCTAAACTGTCAGTACCTGATAAACCAAAGCAGTGACTATGATTTTGTAAAAGCACACAACATATTGTCCACTGATACACTTAGGTCCACTAGAAAACGCTTTATATGCCATGTCTGAATTATTTATAGAGCTGGTAGAGCTTAAATCCCCATGTTGTCAGTAAGTAAAATGCCGTCATTCATCCCAAGTGGACAATGTTATTTAATTTGCTGCTACATACTTCAAACCTTGTCAGTTATACGTGGTGATCCAAGCTCTGCTAGTTAAATGTGACATCTTTTCATGAACAATGCCATATTTTACCTCTTAAACAACGGGACCTTTTATTCAGCATTTATGTAAATACACTCTGTTCTGCAGTAAAATAGCTTCCCTTAGTTATTTGAGATGGATTATACTGTTAGTTTAGAATTTAAATACCGGTTAGATAATATGTTATTTCCTAAAAAACATGTTGACAATTGATTGTTCTGTGACGTCCTTAGATAAATGTAATTGTAGGGTTTTTAAGATGTTGTTTGGAAAGCCTGAACATGTCTGACTAGTAGAGAATGGTTTCGATTTTTCTAGTCACCCACAGAGAACTGTACAGTTAACCTTTGCCTCTGACCAGAAAATCTGTACTTTTGTGACTTGTCTTCCTGGATTCAGGTTATACAAAAGAAAAAAAAAAACGAGGGCACAGCTATTTTGGTCTGGGCCACAGTGTGACTAGATGATAGTTCAAATCGTCACTTCAAAACATCTTTTGTGTTTATCTAAATTGAGGTTGTTCAAAAGGTTGTCTGATGCAACAAAGATACTTACTCCTAATAATTACACACAATCTCGACGTAATAACATGTACCAACACTTCTTATTAATACTTTAACAATAAAACGCAGTTCAGAAGCTGTTTAAGAGTGTAACAACAGTGAAGTCCCAGTCATTAGGTTTCATGTCAAACTGTAAGGGAATTTATCTACTTATGACAAACAAACAAGTTTAAGTCCTGCCATCTCTATGAACTATGTGTTGCTTTTACTGTTTGCCAGTTTTGTGTATACCGTGTGTGTTGGATGAAAGATGTAAAATTTACAGTGGTCCACTATGTCAGAACAGAGCATGTTAGATCTGCTGTGACGAGATTATCCCCCCCCCCCCCCTCACACACACACACACACACACACACACAATTTAACGTCTACTGCCTAGCCTATGAATTTGACAATTAAACAAATAATTGATAAAACTGAATAAGTCATAAGGTAGATCACAGTGTCACTTGGAGCTGCTCTGCACATTCAGAATCATGAGACAGAGACTCTGCATATCAAAACATGGGATTAGGGGATGTTATTACTGGGTTATTACGCTTATTTTGCAGAATATTCCGACAGCTCCGAAGTAAACCGCCTGGCTCAGCTGGAGTTTAGATTGCGTACCACAGTGTAGGATGAAGAAAAGGAAGGAAAGACGACGCTGGAGAAATACTTCTCTAATGCCGTATACCCTTATGCACAACTTAAAGCCAGGGCAGACTCGAAGATATGATGAAAGCATTTTACTTAGCTTAAAAATGTTAGAGGGCTTTTCAATATGATGTCATGATCAAAATCCCGTCTTCCTGATCAGCGTGCTCTTTTAAAGCTATAAAGCCTATGGGTTTTTAAAAAGGTTTGGCGATATGACTGCCCTAACGCAGAGGCACAGGAGTCTATGGTATAGACAGGATTTAGGAGAAAGCAACCCAGTGCATGGATGTAGTGGGCAATAGGAGTCCATAATTGGCTCCTGAGGGAATAAAAAGAATATATAATTAGCCTAGAATTTACTACAGAAAAATGCGTTCTTTTAAATCTCCTTTATTGGCACAGATTATCTGGCATCATTTGTTGATGCTTAAGTATTTCAAATGTAGCTTAGTAATGTTTTGAAATTTAAACTGAGTTAGTAGTGCCCTACAATGCCCTTATAGTGGAGTCTTGATAAGACCACTTCACAAAACAGGAACAAGCACTTCTCTTTCTCTGCACAGATTTGGACTTTGAGGCAAAAGGTCAAGATCGGTAACATTATTATTACACCGGTGCTTTTTTCTTTGGCTGTCACACGTCGACAGTGGGAACAACCTGCAGCGTGTATCTGTCTATGTGCCAAGTAGGGGAGTGTTTTTTACTTCCCTTCCAGTGTCACATTGCTCTTCCATGACTGGGCTTTTCTTAAAATCTAAAGTCTTGCAAGTAACTTCTCTCAAGTAACAATTTCATTATCTAGCAATTAATCACTCTGCAGTGAGATGGCAGCTGTTAGCTTGCAGGAGTGCTGTTAGATGGCTGGTAAAACAAATGCTTTGCTTTTAATTGCACTTTTTTTGGCACCACTGGCAGTCAGTATAAGTGTAATTTATTAGCACCCAGGAAAAAAAATAAATAAAAAGCACCATACAAAAAAGTTCTACAACAATGCAAGAGAAAGCCAGTTGATGTGTGTTGCCCTTGTATGACGTGTGCATAAAGCAGATCCAGGAGCTGAAAGAAAGGAGTCGAGTGACAGCTGTGGTCTAACATCTAGTGTGTTTCACAAATTAGTAACAGGTCATTTCTGTGCAACAAAAAGTATTTTGAAATATTGGGGCTATGTTAAAAGACTAGGGTATTCTTTCTTTTCTGCCATGTTCCGCTCTTTGTGGTGGGTGCTTTTCAAGGAGCTGTTTATGTGGCTAATTAACATTAACTGAAAGTGCAGCGTTACCAAGATGTTTCAGACAGTGACACTGCAGTCACAGAGAGTGCTGACTGTGCAATTAGGCCCACAGAAGTCCTTCTGTCCCTCTACACTGCAGCTTTATCTAATCTGGGGAGATAAAAGAATCCACTTCAATATACAGAAGCACAATTTTAAGTCAGTAAATTTGGTTTGATTTTTCTTTTCGGTGATTTTCTAAAATATTTCATGTGTGCCTGTGTGGCTCCCCTGTTGCTCTAAGGTTTTCCATTAATTTAAAAAAACGTTGCTGTTAGACTTGAATAGTAAATTTTGTACTGACTGAAATATATGTGTATGCCCATCGCTAAAGATGGTAGTGTTCCCA
>NC_046382.1:18753722-18971494 GCF_011125445.2 Fundulus heteroclitus | reverse complement strand
CATATAACGTGGCTATTACTTTAAAAAGAAAGATTATTTGTAGGACAAAAGTTTTGTTATTAATTTTCTGAATAATTTATGAAGTCCACAAGTTTGTCATGTTATAATAATGTTTTGAAAAGATAAAAGATGCTAACTGTTCATGTGTTAAACCAAGCATAATAATTTAAAAGCATAACCTACTGCAATTCTGGAGGTACTTGGACTTGGAAAATACTTTCATCTAATGAACTGTCAATTTAGCAGGCTTGTCTTCAAGTTTTGAAGCACCAAATATTATAAATTATTGACAATTGCATAGGTTAAATGATTGTTATTTATTCTCAGGGTTTTGATATTAATAGAGTGAACATCATAAAATTATTTTGTTGTGAAGATTGCCTTGCACAAGATTTTGTTGGACGTAACAACAAATGTATATTTGGGTATAAGGAGGGAATGTTTTTCAAAAAGAGCTCTCCTTTTATCTGCATTTTGTTGGTACTATACAGGTATTGTAATAAAAAAAAAAAATGCTACTGCAAAATATACAAATCCACACAAGAGCAACACAAGTAGGTCAGAGAAATATATTTTTTATATTAAGCAAATGTCTTGATGATAGCAGCTAGCTTAATGGATGTACGTGATACATGTTTAGACACAATCAGAAAACGTCTCAATATCATGTTGCATGATCAGCTGTGTTTTTCTCATCTCAATGGATCATTTCACTGAAGAAGTTTCAAAATCGTTGTCACTGAAGTTTTGCTGTTGAACAAAAAGTGAGCAAACATGACTTGATTACTGTTGTCTCCACACCATTAGTCATATTGCTTTTTTACACATAACTCTGGAATATACAGGAAACTTAGTTTGTAGGTCAAACATTATGAGCACAGTCGGGAAATACATCCTTACAAACATGTAATATATAGTAGAGAGAGATATTTGGTAGGTAAAACAGCCACAGGGCATTAAAATGGCAATTCCAGACTTTGTGCTGTTGTCGCTGCTGAAGACACATTTCTCATCTATTAATACCTCATCTTGATGGCTGGCTGACTTCATGGTGACTGTTAATGTGCTAAGGTTTCTGCGTATTCTTAGCTCCGAGAGTCACATGGAGTCCAAGTTGTTGACCAGCGTGTGTTTCTGCACTCTGGCAACCTATTTTAGGAATGGGGGGACATGTATCATTATATGAGACTCTCACCCAATTAGCAATTCTGGGCCCATGCCTCCATCTTATTGGTTTTACAAAGAGCTATAGCTGCTATACAAATGATGCCGCATTTCTTGATGCAGAAGGACTGCTCTATATCCTTCATGAAATAGCCGGGAGTGAAAAGCTTTCACAAAGTCTTAGATTCAAGCCTGACCATCTCTCAAACTGTCCCCTTTAATTTATTGTTGAAGAAAATACGACCACTCTAAGCCATCTAGATTTACTTCAAGGAGATGTGGAGGACATTGTAGTGGAGAGAAGAGGAATGATGCCATTTGCACTGATCCTTCTCCAAAGCTTAAAGCAACATATGCCAATAGTGAATATCAAGGATAATCACCCAAACCCATCTGTAACCATGTGTCTAATATGCTCAGAATCTTGATCTTGTCTTATTACCCTGATCGATGTCTGGTCAAGGTTGTCAGGTTGACAACCATGACAAGGAATTAATGGGAATGTGTTCCCACATTGCACATTGCCATTAGTGATAATGTTAATGTGCTTGATTCTGTCTAATCTAGGCAGCATTGACACAGAATGGTAGACCAAGAGTACGACTCTGGGATTCAGAGGCCCATTATAGCCAATCAAAAGGGAAGATGGGGATCGCTGGTAAAAATGATATGTCCCCTGTGCTGACTATAGTGAGCTGAAATATTCATCACACTCAGTAATGATGTTCTAAGCTCTGTATTGTCATTGTATACTGGCTCTGCTCCATACTGATGGTGGAGGTGAAAGACAAGCATGCTAAACAGTTTTTGCTTAGTCACTTGGAAAGCCAAGTATTAGGTTTGCTCATATGGGGTGAATGGCAGAGAAGTGCCTCCCTGCATCACAACAGAGTGGGCATAATAAAGTTCTGTACACATACTAAACTGATGGGCATTTTGTGCCTGGGGGCATTAAAATATGAACAAATTACATAATTTTGCTTGCTCAAAATAGCAATGAAAACCTACACAGTGCACACACTGCTTCCATAACACTGAATTGCATGGAAAAACAACAGCAGGCTTGGCTTATTCATGTTGTGCCAAGACTTCCTAGCGTACCCTGCTTCTGTAGCTGGCAGAAAGCTGTGAATAGGTTCTGTTCAGGCACTGCGATCATACCTGGGAATGTTAGCATGTTCTTTCTGGATTATAAATCACAAAATTTGCTTTACCACAAGAGGTATAGTCTAGATCTAACATCCAAATTAAGCTTTATTTGCTGCTCACTTACAGAACATCAAGTCTTGTTTAAATGTATCTTTGTGATATTGACATACATTGTAGGATAATGGACCACTGTATTAAAAACTAACACTAATTCCATGTTTTCTATATTAAAAATGGAAAACGTTTTTAAAAAGATTTATAGACACATTATATGCTTTAAAAGCCTCCATCCTGGTAACGTTTTGATGTTCCTTTCTGTGGATAAATACAGCCCCAGCGCCGGTTGCAATTAGCAGATACAAACATATGTGACTCCATCTAGTGACTGTGTCGCAGAACTACCTTAATCCTATTTGCTTAATTTATGAATCAAAATTAATGGTAAAGACCAACCGTTATTAATTGAATTAACCAACCTAACAGCGAGTTTAAGAGGCTCGTATAAGAACATTTACTCACATCAGGCAACTCTGCTGTCACATCTGAGCCTCGGCAGGTTTAGCGTCCACTTCAGTGAACACCAACGTTCATACTGTATTCCCAGCGGCATTCCAGTCTTTACCCTCCTGGAATCATATATTTTGCATTTTTGTTGCCCCCCACTAGATCTTGGAACATTCTTCATTGTTTCGCCTGAAGATCCTAATAGCCGTTAGCCGCTTCCTTGTTTTAGCCCCTGCTGTGCATGCACAGCACGTATTTCCATTTTGGGCATTTGAGCAAATTGACCAAAAACAAAGCATGAAACACCAAAATAACGTGATAATGTGTCATAAAAACTTTGTATGAAACCAGAGTGAGCTACAGACATACAAGTAAAAAAAAAAGGTCAAATAACATTGCTATGCACCTTTAAATGTTACCATTTTAGGCATTTTGTATATTCCTTGTTTTTTGTTTTTAGGCATACTTAGATTTTCCATTTTAGATTCATCTTTCCTGATGAGTAATGACAGTGGACTTTGTCTTGTGTGATATCCCACATTTGACATTAGATTAAAAGTGTCATAGAACTTGTAAAGGCTGGGTCACTTGTATTAGATGTTCTTAAACTTCCTCCTCAAAGGTCCAAATTTGATTGCTAGATTCAGTCAAAGGTACAGCATCAGAATCAGACAGAATCAGACATACTTTAATAATCCCAGAGGGAAATTGTTGCATATTGTTGCATCAGCATAACATCTGATAAGCAAATCCTTTTCACTGAACGTTACTTAACTTACCTGCAAAACATGTTGTGCTTTATATATACAATTGGGATCTGATGCTTCTTCACATTTTAACATAAACTAATGAGAATTTCTATTTTTTTATTTCTGTGGCACTGGTGGCCTTTCATTGACAGTAGGCTAACCGGATATTTGGAGAGATGTGGAAAACATTAGAGTATAGATTTTATAATCTAATATCTTAGAGCACAGGTGTCAAACTCAAGGCCCGCGGGCCAAATCCGGCCCGTCAAGGTAAATTATCCGGCCCTCAAGAGCCAAAAAAAAAAGGCATATCATGTCATAAAGTAGAAGCATATATCCTTTTAAAGTGTATAAAGTGGCTAAAACTGTGCCTACTGTAAGTGTAACTCACCCCAATATAAACTTTTTTGCAGATAAACTGTATATACTGGGCCTAAGGTTGCTACTTTTATGTTACTGTGCATTTTTTATACTTCTATGTGAACTGGAATGAAATTATGAAATGAAAAGTATCGTCTATACACGTACAACCGGCCCTTTTAATGACTTCATGACGCCAAAGTGGCCCCATATAGAAATGAGTGTGACACCCCTGTCTTAAAGTATACAAAGCCTTAACCGAGACCGACCCAAAATTCAGGCCATGTCGGGCCGTGGTGTCACGCAGGACGGTTGTGTGCGGGTCGGACTCGGATCAGGCTCTAAGATTTTTTTTTCACTCTCATGTGATATATGAGTCCATCCTGCAGCTGCAGGGAGAGATAGCACATCTGAGTCCGCTCTGCTACACCTGCTACATGACCTGCACGTCCCGCTCATCTGGACCAGACCTGCCCTGGGCCAATGCTCGCTGTGCAGTGCACTGTGCTGACTGAGTAAAGTTGTTTAACCTAATTAAGTGTCTGATAACATGGTTATGTCTAAGATTTCACCTGCTCAATATATTTATAAATTTCACTGCTTTATGAATCTGGTGTGCTTGGTCCACATTTACTTTCCATTTCATTATGTATCCGTATCTTATTCTGGACTTTGAGAATCACAGATTTATGCGTTAAAACCCAAGAACTGATGGAATTTGACGTCAAGGATGTGAATACTAAAGCTTTGAAACCCCACTCTGGGCTCCTCTTTGTCAAAGTGTCATATAGACTCATGCTTTGGACACTGCACACAGTTGACAGATATGCTGCATAGCCTGCTATTACACTTTTCTGGGCTGCAGAGGATGAAACAACAACCAGCCTAGAAGGAAGGAGCCTCTGTTCTGCCTATATATGTGCTTTCTTCACATGAATCATAAATTAAAGCTTTTCTCCTTCTCATCTATTTATTCTTTAACATATTCATTGTTAGCTTCAACTTCAGGCTTTCCTTTGTCTTGTTTCAATAAAGATGAATAGTTTAGCACAGTTGGTAAATAAATGGATTGGTTTTTGGTGAGTTACTGCTCAGTAACATGGAGGTGACTTTTGTCTGCAAGGTTATGAAGTGTTTTCAGTCTGCGGTGAATAATTGACATTCTTTACTACAGAGTTTTTGAGTAAGTCGTGACATTTTCCATTATCAGAACGTTCCAACTGTCTCTGAATACCTCCTGTTTGTTTCACACAATAATAAAGGTTAAAAGGCTTAGAATGTGTTGCTAACAAGGTAACACAAAACAGAGGAAAAAGCCACTAAAGGTCATTTAAGCTGTGGGAGAAAATGTTTCCTGCGAAATATGCCACATCGATGATAGTAATGGAAGAATCCAGCCAGAATATTGATAGCTATTGGTTAAACATTACAGAGTGGGACTGTGAGATATGACAGGCTTTTGATTCTACTAACAGGTGATTCATCATGTGTTCAATCAGTCCTCCTTTTCCATCTTCCTACATTAGAGCCTCCATGGTTACTAATTATAGTGCCCAACATAGTAATTACTCACTTCCAAGTCACTATGCTTTTACATCTATTTTTCCCTTTGAAATTATATAAATTAAATCTGAAGAGGATATTTAAGGTAATGATTTTTCACAAAGATATGGGGGCAATTACTACAAACATCACAATGAAAGAGAAATAGATGTGAATTTAACATAGCTTCATGTTGGAGCCAGTCCAAGGTTGCATGGGGCCCTAAGCAGAATTTTATTTTGGGGTCCACTTCCAGCTAAGTCCACTGCATGCACCATAGGTTCAGAGTAAGGGAGGGTGGGCAAAGTTTACCGGTTTGTTCACATGCAACACTGGCACAAAACGGCAATTACTTGCTCATCTATTTGCAAACAATGATATGTTATGAATCCTAACCCCTTTTGGACTGTTGTCTTGAGTTTACCTCATCACAAAACCGCTGGGATATGTCACTAATGCCTGTTGATGCATATTTAACACATACCAAGGATTGAATTTGAAACCTTTTATTGTATTATAGGGTTTGAAGTTGTGCCAAATGTACATATTTGAGCTAATTTGCAAACTAAATGTATATGCTATTGTCAAATTAACAATCTCTTGTAATACAGCAAACAGGAGACCCAAAAATCAGTCAGACCATTTTAAGTGCATTCTAACAGACTTATTTTTAAAACTGGTGGGAGACAGGGACCACTAAAAGGTGAGAGGACAGGTTTGTGGCTGCAGCAGAGTTTATGATTATAATAAGACTCAAAAAAAAAAGTCACTAACTTTCTCAGAACCCAGACAGGGCACTTGTTTCTTTGATGCGATTCCTCTGCGTGCAGCATTAGTGTTAATGGTGACGTCACAAGCTTCACAGTCTTGAGACAGAGAGACAGCATTAGACGGAGGCTTGGTCGGTATCCTGAGAACAGGCTTGGAATGCACCGGTGGTCAGAGAAAGGCAGGAATATCCAGGGATTAGGAAAGGCTTGTTGGTTGTGAAACAGAGACGCAGTCGTTCTCCATGAATCAGAGGCTTGGTTTAAGTCTGACAAATGCAATGGAAGACAGGGAAATACAGAGAATATAGTCAAGGTTATAACAGGGCAATCAGGCATGAAGGAACCGCTGGACATCTATTGGCTTTGGATTTCAGTAACCTTGGGCTTTCTTGCTGTCTGTAGCAAGCTTATAAAGACCAGGAAACAGGTGCATATTATGAGCTTGATTGCAATGGCGCTGTGAGGCAGGCTCACAGGTGTGATGCATGAGGCTGCTTACAATGAGCAAGGGAGAGGTGGCAGAGCGCAGACAGCAGACACATGCTGATCATGACATCTCTACAGTCAGATAATGGGTAATAAATTATAGAAAGGGGCTTTAAACCTCATCCAGCTTTGTCTCTAGTGATGACGATTTAGACAACAGAGTAGAAAAATTTGGAAACAAGTGAGACCATTTGTGTTGTTAGTTCCTTTTTTTATTTTTTGGTTGTAAATTTTAAATCCTTGATATCATGTGTAGCTATTTTACAAGGAAAGGATTTCAAGTCATGACATAGTGCTGTGGGTGAAGCTGGGGATTAAAAAAAAAACATGGGATTAATCCTGCTTCCATATAAAAGATGTGCTACAGATTTCTGTATGAGAAGTCATGGGATATGAATGGTGGTCTGTATTATGTCCCTGTTGCAGGAATATAATACTTTACCCTTCCTAGAATGATATGTTGTTATGGTGTGGTTCAAAAAATTTAGTCATGTTTAATAAATTGGAATATCTGTTCCAATGAGCTCACTTAACATTTAAAGTACCTTTTGAAAATGACTTTTAAGCATGTATAAAACACATTTATTTCTATTGGTCTGATATACTAATCATGTTTTAATTGGCTATCAGCAGAAAAATTATCATATTCTGTTAGAAATAAAGACGTATAGGAACATCTGTTTGTGTAGTTAATCTATTTATTGTCTGTGAATAGTGAAGCAATTGCACTATTCAATCATTCTTATTTTTATGAATATGACTGTATAGTATAAATATTATACTATAAAGTTATATGTGTATTGTAAAATATATTTAAATGTAGTGTGCACAACTGTAAAATTGGAGGGTGTCACTTAAAGCAGAATGAGAGACAGCATATTTTCTCATTGAATGAAATTACTACATTTCATTTTGGGCATTTATGACATATTTGTGTTCTACATTGATCTTATTTTCCACAACCTTTGCAAAGCAAAGATCTTGGAAACCCATTTCAAGCACCACAACACTTTACTCATGTGTGTAAATGTGTTATGGGTGCATAAAGCTGAATATATCGATATATAAAAAAACAGTTATTTAGATGAGTTGAAGTGCTTCAAACGGGTAAATGAACTAATAGATTAAAAAAGGGAAAGTACTTTATGTGCTTTAAGGGTTAAGATAACTTTAAACTTCTGGGCATCTTTTCATACAACTGGTACATTTGTTAAACCCATCCTATGTACTTTCAAGTGCTCTTATGGGCTCCAAGGGCAACAGGGGATATACAACAACCTCAAAAAAAATTTGTTTTCATTTTGTCTAACTATGCCTCTTGCCCAGGTTACTTCACCACAAACATTTCAGTATAGACACTATAGACCAGTCAGACACATGGAGAAACTTGGTGTAAAGTGGATGTCCAACGATATGCTCATTCTAAGAGTATTTCTCAAATTCAGCTTTAACATAATACAAATTATACGTCTGCTGTTCTGATTTTAAAATTATATGTAAACAAAATGAATTCTACATCAATTAATATCACATGCAGTTGATCAGAAACACTCAGTTCTTTCCTTTTCTCTGAAAAGTCTTAGCTTTTGAGTAATGTCAACAACAGCTGTGGGGGCTCTTTAAAGTGGCATTAATATAATCTGTCAAAACAGTGGAGAAGATAGCCTGTCTCATGCCTGCTTGGTGGCTGGACTGGTCTAATTCTTGACAGGAGAGAGAGAGGTAATTTCCGTCTTTTGGACAAAATTGGGATCTTTACATTTTTCCATTTATGCCCTGAAGTGAATGACAGACACAGCTGTCCATAAGACCTAACCAAAGCATTAGATCTTTTTATTTTTTTAATCCCGAATTCACTGCCTTCAACTGAGACATTTTATTGGTTATTTGTTCTATAAATGCTAAATAAAGCCAGTATGGATTCCAAAGCAGTGCAGCTATTCAATTTTCTTTTGTGTCAAACCAAAGAAAAAAGGAAAGTTTAGCCTGGCCATTGTCATACCGATGCTTTCTTATATTACTTTATTCGGTCTTCCTGTGGTCAAACCATTAGTGTCAGATCCGATACAATAACATTCATCTACTCTAAAGCTAATGCTACATATCCTCATTGTACAGTTAATAGCTTTTGTCATTTAACCTAATTTGAAAAAGTATGCCACTCTCTACAAACCACATGCATCTAATTTGAACGTAGATGCTTCTCCTCTGCAGGACAGAGTAAATGCTTTGAGATAATTGAGGCAGCAGAGTATGGATGACATTCATATCATATCTAATGCACTTGACTGAGATTAATTTCGATGATCTACGCATCTGCAGAGACGAGCACGGGCCGTGGCAGTGATAGGGTGGGAGTAATGGCTGCAGTCCGGGAGCGCTGGAACATTTGGCAGCGTTTTCTTGCTGTATAGGTGGGGGCAGATATGAACCGTCGCTGTTGCAGAATGTTGACCTCTATCAGAGCACCTGCAGTGCAAGATTATTAAGTAATGAGTCCCTGGTGAGAATACCAGCCTTCCTGCCAGAAGTTCGCCATGGGAGGCTGCTGCTGATTTTGGTGATACACTAAATGCATGAAATAAGAGCACCTTGATTGGAGCCAGATTCAGCTTTTTTTCTACTTCTTCAATTAAGGATGCTGTGTAATAAGGCTGAACATTTTTCTTTATACTTAGACTGTGTTAACATGAGAATTTAAACTATGATTTAAATTTACAATAAAAGGAATTATTCATATGGGGTTTTCTTGAATCTGGAGCATTCCTCTTTATTGGATCAAACTTTTACAATCCTAATACAAACAAATATGATTCAGGCATATACACAAACGTCGCCGCATTATTGGTTTTAATCATCAGCTAAACGTAGGTTCTGTGTTATTTTTAACAACTATCATTGCAACCCTGCCTTGGAACTCACATAGATGCTGTGTTTTTGTCTTGTTGTTAAATCAGTAAAACTGGCCCTAACTGAGACAATGGACACTTGTAGGGATTTAGATTTTAGTTTTAGTATATCTGGCCTCATACAGGGTTTGTTGATGCATTCTTGGATATATTGGCTATGTCCTCCACTCCTAGGAGGATTTATCACTATTGCATGTTTTCTTCATTTTGAGATAATGGCTCTGACTTTGGTTCACTGGAATCCCAAAGGCATAGACGTTCTGTAATCCTTCTTATCTGTTTTTGAATTTCTTTGGATAGGGGCATGTTTTTTTTTCTTCTTTTTTTCTAATCTACTATATGTTGTCCGACAGGTTCTGTTTAATTGATTTCTTGCTTCTACAGATCTGGTAGTAACCAACCCTGGGTATGAACTTTGAACTAAACAAAAACAAAACATCTCAATCAAAGTATATTTCTGATTTTAAACAGGGCCTAGGACTTTTTCACACAGGACTGTTTATTCAGTGCTCCTCTGGCTCATATTAAAATCAGTTTTATCATCTGAGACGTTTAAATGTGGCAAAAAAAAGAGCAAAAACAGAAGGAACCTGTAAGAGGGTAAAACCTTTGTATGCTTGTTAAATTGAGTGTAGCTAACTTTTATTTTTCTATAAAAAAATTGCTGTGTATAATAACAGCCCATTACTTTGCAAATAGTGTGTCTTTTCAAAGCAGTGTTTAAAGGCAGCTGCATGATGTAGATGTGTAGTTACAGTTTTGGCCTGACCTGCTAAAGCTCAATGACAGAGAAACGCAGAGAGAAGAATTTACAGGTCAGCAGGGCTCACAGCTGAGACTTTATGGCAGGATTTTACACCCTTTGTGATTTTACAAGCAGGCGGAGGGCTCATTAACCCTTTGCAGGACAAAGCAGAATGGGTTATTCTTCCCCTTTCTGCACACATTCACATTGAGGAAAATCAGAGAGGCAGGCTTTTGACACCTGTATTACACTAGGAGGTAACACGTTTGCCCAGAGCACAAGGCAATTAATCTTGTCAATGTCAAGTGCATTGGGAGTGAGGATGAAACAAAGATTTGACCTGATTGGCTATGAAAAGGTCTCTCATTCGGGCCCTGTTGGGAGAGCGGAGGGTTACAGGGGAAAGCGTTTGGCACATGCAAGGACAGATGCACAAAGCTTTGATTTATCTGTCTGACTCTCGTCCCTCCCAGCGAGGCACAATTTTGCTACATCTACGAGTGTCCAGAATAAACATGCATTAATTGGCCAATTAATTACAGGGATGAGTACGGAAGGCATCACTTTAATAGGGCCACTTTGATTGCACCTTGGTCTCTGACTTTTTTAGTGTTTCTGTGTATTTACGTTTGTGTATGTGACTTGGAGTCGATGGTGTGTTGGTTTAGGTGTGGAAAAACTGATGCTCTACAAGGGGTAATGTAGGTCAACACACCCTTTGAGTATTGCATAGATTTGTTATAGCTGGCCTGAGCACAGCCCTCACTCACACATCTATAGTCTTTGTTCAGAAGACAGTTTAACTACAAAGGAGGAACACAGCAGGCAATGGATGGGTACATGTCAGATTGGTGTTGAAATTCATCAGGGTCTAGTACCCACAGAGCCTGTCTTAAATTTTCCTATTTTTAAATATTGCTTTAATACTTATCAGATTATTTGTTGGAGAGTGACGTGTTAAACAAGGCCAGGTAAACAAAACTGATATAATTAAATATGTGGGCAAGCAGCAAGTGATCGGACACAGTCTTAGTCAATAACACCTAAATGGCATCAAGCTGTCTGGGAATGGACACAGAATACACTTAAGTATATAAAAAGTAAGAAATAAGTAAACAATCTGAACGTGCGTTAATGTAAGTTAAATATAAATAATAGGTGTATATAAACTTAATGCATACATTTCTAAAATGCAGGTAAATGTTAAAAGAAAAGTAACTAATCAAGCAGCTGGGCAAGTATGGGCGACTGTGGCTCTGTGGTTGGGTAGTCATCTTGCAACTAACCCCAAGCTGCCTGTCAATCTGCATATCAGATTGACAGGCAACTTACAAATAGGAAAAAAAAGAAAAGTCTCCTTTATTTATTTACAAATAAGTAAATAACCAATTTACTTGATCTAAAAGTAGACATAGTACATGTAAAATATAAGTGAAATCAACCTTTGAACAAATTCTTAAACAATAACTAGTGGATTGCATTTTCCAATCAGGCAACAACAACATGCAGAGTAGATTTCATAAGTTTGGTGTCTGGGAGTCTCACAGCTTATGCTTTACCTTTGTCCAATGTTTTTTAAACTTTGCTTTAACACTTCAAGGGTCATATTTATTGGAGAGTCATTTGTCAAACATGATCTAGTAGGCAAAACCAATTTAATAAAATATGTCAACATGTACGAGGAAACTAGAAACAGTTTCAGCCATCCAAACAATAGAATCTCAATGGCCACAAGCAGTTGGGAAAGCCGAAGCAATACTCTCGGTCTCTCTTAAGAGAATCCATGGTTTTAAAATGTGAATACCTTAAAACAAACATTTATGATCCTTTATGCTGTGATTGGAGCGACCCCCAAGTAAGCTTTGACTGTGTCGGTCGTTTTCTCCCAAGTCGGTCAAGTGGAGAGTGGAACACACGGCAATCCAAGCATTGCAGGGGGAAAGGAAGTTGAATGGGGAGGAGATATAGTCTTGAACGGTGCAGAGCACAGAGGCGTGGTAGTGGGAGGCTGCATCACATACAGCCCTGTCACAGCCTGCCATCCATGTTTTGATTTTTCACACTGTCATTCTGCCTGCAACCAATTTAAATACATCCATCTGTGTCCACTTTAATGGAATGTAAGGTAGCACCGCATTGGCAGTGGCCTGATATTATACACATGGTACCGTCTGGGACCTTTCTGTAATCTGTTTTGCTTGGTGATATCAAGTGTAAGACTTGCTGTGGACCACAGAACACACAGAGAGCGCCCTGTGGATCCCTGACCTTAAATATTTGGTATGTAAAACGAATCAGGGTTTATTCAAAGTGCATTTTCTCTTCAGTTGTTAAAAATTGCGGTCATAAAACACTTTGCATTGGTAAACACAGGGTGGAAGTAATCTGGTGTGCATAAATAGTATGGCCGAAAGTCCGGATTAGACTGTAAAATTGTGAAACACCCAAGACTAATAACAGCATCCGTCCAGGAATGTGAACATTGAAAAAGCATTGCTGACCCAGTAAGGACCCAATGCAATAGGCACCCAGCTTACACTGAAACACTGTGCAGACATTCAGCTGATGGGGGGTGGGGGGGTATTGAGCTCATAGTTAAATATAAATTTATCATCACTTCCTCGCCACATAAAGATGCAAATTCATACAGTAAAGCAGCCTTCTTTCCACTCCTTAGGAGACGTTAAAGTCAATGAGCTCTTAAAACTCATGGTTGAGGATGTGGTAGAAACGTGGCTGTTGTAAAGTATTCAGGTTCCCTTAGGATCTCTCTGCCTCAGTTTCCATAGACATCTACTGTCTGCGCTTCCTGTGTTTGCCTTTGGCTTTAGTGTTTGCACACCGTGTGCTGGTTAGTAGCAGGAGGTTTGCTGAAAATGCTCTGTAATGATGATTTTACCCAACACTATGCTGTGTTCTGTAGCTGTTTACCCTTGTACTGTCAACTTTGTCCCCTACTGTTGTGTGACAGCTGAAAAGACATGTAATGCTGAATGGGAATTATTTTCTCACTTTCATACAGCTTCTTGTCTTGTGTTTGTTTCTGTTTTCTTATCTTTGCTGGCTCAAAAAAAGAGAAAAGTCTCCTTTACAGTATTCAGTGTTTAATTGCCAGACTGCCTAATTAGGGATGTTACCCAACACACATCATACATTCATGCATTGAGGACATCCATCCTCTCTCAAAGAGAGCCTGCAATCTGATGGCTGGCTGTATACCCGTACGTACAATTTGTGATGAAACCAGTTTGCCATCTAGTGGCTCTTGTGTAAATAACCATTTTGCTCTACAGGGTCCATGATTGAGTCTCTGTGAGGGGGAGCCTTCATGGAAAGCTTCAGCCAAGGGACTATAGGTGCAATCTTGGCCAGCTGAGCTGTGTCTTAAGTCGGCTGCAGTGTCAGGCATCTCTTTATACGTCCCTGAATATTTAGATGGCTGGGAGTTAAAGACGGCATTGTGTGCCAGTCAGAATGGTGAAAAATGCTAAGCTGCATTTGAGACCCTGCCAGGCAGCTGTCGGCTTTGCCGTTCTCTTCCTGCCCCGGCCGCTCCTCTTAACCCTCAGTAAACAACTGGAACAAATCCTATTTTATTGCGGCTTTTACCAAGTGTGAGGGATCTCTGCAAGCTCCAGTGGCCAGGCTTTTTTCTAAGACTGTGCAGTGTCCTAAGATGGCATTCAAGGAGCGTAGTCAGAAGTAGGAAATTTGCACTGTCTGCCTCTAATTAGATCTTTAATAACAAGCAGGTGCAGCCGTGCTCTGTGTAGTGTCTGTTGTGCAATTCCAAGCGAGCAGTATGATCTGTATTTACCGAAAAAGCACTGCTATTGAATTTGACTCAATAAAAATGGCTTTGGTGTAGATTTTGACAAAACACGCTATAATGTGTTGGTCTAACATGAAGAAGACTTATCCCTTTCACTAGCAGATTATTAATGTGTTGACACTAATTTCCATACTGATCAGTATTTCACACACACACACACACACACACACACACACACACATAAATTCTCGTCTTGCTTTATGTGGTGAGGATGTTGCTTTGACTCCCACTGACTTCCATTGATTTTCAATCCTGTTCAACCCTTTGTATGCCTTAACCCTGACAATAACCCTAAACTTAACCATTACTACTCCACACCTAAAATGTTTAATCTTAACCTAAACTCAAATCTCACTTTACTCCTAATCCTTACCATTGGCAAAAAACAAAGTGAGGACCAGCCACCACACTGTCCCCACTTTAATGGTAAAATCTGAAAAACGGTCTTCATTCTAGTAGCTAAACAGGAACACACACACACTGCTGGTTCATTTTTATTTTTATTTTTTTATTTTTGTTCATTAAGCTTTGAAAATTTTCAAACATATTAGACCAACTAATTGTGACCCACCCTATTATTCTTCACAGACATTTTACTGTCAATTTTAAATACTCCATCATGTGAATGGATTTCAATGAATCCCATATATAAACTGGAAGTAGTTAGAGATTAAAGTTATGCTGCATAATAGACTTAATTTCATTGGTTTGTGTGACTTAATTCATGCAAGTCAATTAGTTCTTTAGAAGAAGCAGCATTTAGTTTTTATGCTCCACTAATCTGGAACAAACAACAAAAATGCTGAAACCCTGAGTTCCATTAAATCAATGTTAAAACCCAATTAGTTTAGAGTTGCCTTTAACTGTAAATGTTGGAGTTTGTAGCCCAACTTGTCTTATATATCTGACCTACTGCTACTATTCCAATGCCATGTGCTTGCCTCTGCAATGTTTTCCTATCTCTGTAATGCTTTCTTTGCTCTGTTTGTTTGTTTATGTACAGCACTTTATGTTATTATTATTCTTTTAATAATAATTATAATTATTCAATATTGAATCAATCAATTAATAATCAATAATTATTTTATTATCGAAAAGTGCTTTACAAATACTTTTCTCAAAATAACTTAACCTTTTACCTGCTACATAGTTTGCGCTGGTGGACGCTAGTTTTCAACGTACATACTTTAACCATAGAATGGGTAATAAAGTGAATATAGACAGGCAATATTTTACATAGTGAGTGTGAATTGTGTTGTTAGTTTGAATTGCTTCCCAATAAGGATCTGTTCAGCCATCATGTTTTTTGTCGTTATTGTTGAGTTGGTAATTTCTAATGCAGAAATAAACAAATAAACTCATTTTAACGAAAATATCGGTTGTTTAGTAATCTGGGTTATGGACTGTTCTTTTAAGTCCACTCTTTAGTAGCTTTAACGTTACACATTTGGTACCTTCATTCATTTGTTCAATGGAAAACTTAACTCAGTATGGTTAGTCAAATCCATAATCTAACCCTGTAGTGTTAAATCAACCTAGAGGAAGGTTTATTTTTTAACCAAGACTGGGTTAGCAAAATATTCTATATTGGGTTGATTTAATCTTGCGAGTTTTAGAGTGTAAACATATAAACATTTAAAGTGATATACACTTGTGACAGGTCATAAATAACCCAGGAAGAAGTCTCTGGGCTGCTTTGAGGTATTTACAGATTCTGTAAGAGTGGGATCTAAGCTTTAGAATGATGTCAAACTTGCGGAAATCAACAAATTGAATAGAAGAAGATATGACCATTTGAATGTTGGCACTCTGCAAAGAAGATCAGTGAGAAAACAGGCCTCAAAGTTTCTTTAAAATCACCTTCAGGCAGGGGAGTGTTAACAAAAGCTGTTCATTTGAATTGCGTTGCATACAGGGTCCGAAATTAATACTCGCCAGTTGCCAAAGGCGAGTAAATTTCCCGTTCGGCGAGTGGATTTCAGAGCGCTAGCTGCCACATGGCGAGTAAATGTTTGCACCAAATAAAATAAAAATGACATAAAAATAACAAAACCCATCTGGGCTGCGGATGATCCGTTCAAAGCTCTGTCCATCCAGAGCTCAGTCTAGACCCGCCTTCTACGGAACTGGTTCAGCTTCTTTCACATTCAGATCCAGTCATGGCTGCACGCTGGATCAGAAAACAGATCTGCTAACCAGATACAGTCTAAAACCCTAGTTAGTCTGTGTAGAAGTTTCATTCTTATTTATTATTGTTTCTGTTTTTTTTTTTTTTTAACTATGTGCGCTGCGGTTCTTTGCTTTACCGCTCTTACTGCCCCCCGTCTCCCTCTCGGAGCCAGCTTTTATCAGCGGCCAGCCTTCAAGACGTGAATGACTACGTGTAATGTCCTTCCACTCCTACCAAAATGTCCCAATTAAAGTCAATAGGAGAGTCAGTAGCTGTTTTTCATGCTCTTTTGTTTTTACCGACACAGAACCAGCGGTGCTTCGGTGGGCTGCTGCCTTGCGCTTGAATTCAGATGCGCAAAATTACGTTACATGTAATTTTGGTGCGCACTTTTAAGGATCATTTTAAGGAACTTGTAACATCAGGGGCTTCAAATCAGACACATTGTTTCCTATCTCTCCCCTCTAAAGGAGCCCTTTACAGTCTTTATTTATGCATTCCCCCCCCACAATTCCCCCCACCTTCGCGCACAGCGCACCAGGCTAAAATCCAGCAGCTGGATCATGCGTACAGACGCAGCGTGAACCCTGCGTGCTTTAAGTGTTGCAGCTGAGGGGAACATTTTGGACTGTATATGCTTCATTCCGCCTCATTCACAAATAAGACCAACATGAATAGAATAATGATAGTCTGTAATGTTTTTTATCACCTGGATGTGAATCTGATAATTCATATTGTGTCTTTTATAATCAACTACAATATTTTTTTTTTTTTTAAGTCAGGAAACAACGATTTCTCTTCCAGGGTCCAGTCAGCCACGCCCCCCAAAATTAACATAATCTCACTCTTATAAAAGTTGAGGTCTGGTCAGGATTAATATTTTGGCTGGTAAAAAGTATGCCTGGCCGGTTGATTTTTACATCTACCGGCCAGCTTGGCCGGTGAATCAGGAAGTTAATTTCGGACACTGGTTGCATACCTTGCAACCACACCTCCCCCCCATTCAATGCCTGTCAATAGAGCGTCCAGATCAACTCACAGCACTATTTTGCTCTTTTAAAGATAATTTACAGCTCTGCATTACAGTATGTGTGTTAGATATGTGCTTAGAACAAAGATCTTTCAACAAAAAACTAAGAAAAAAAAGTTATCATTTACAAAATTGATGAATGATACATTTACGTTTTTTTTTTTATCTCTGCATATTTTTATGTCTGCAAGTTGCATTATGCACAATGGAATTGCTTTTTTTCTTTTAAGGAAGTTTTCAAAAAGCGTTTTATGGGCACTTGTTAAGAAAACATTTCTCATTTCATTTACAATACAAAATAATACCATGGAGCAATCCTTCAGGTAAAACAGCAATCAATCATACAAAGGAAGAATTTATGCATTTCTAGCTCAAAGACCGCAGTTTAAGGGTTGGTGATGTTCATACCTGCTCATTATGCAGGTATGAGTAGAAATGTTAGTACATTTTTCGTACTATTTAGCTAACCATATGGTAGAAACATGATAAACATATATTTCCCATGTCTTGTGTTACATTGAGTACACTTCAACAATTACATTGTGCAATAAAACAAATGCTAGTATTATCTCAGAAATGTAAGGGTTTTCACACTTTTCTCAGTTTGTGCTCTGCCAACTTGTTCCTATTTTTGCCCTGATGCGTCACATTTTTTTTCTCAAATGGTGCCAAACTCATACTAGTCCTTGCTTGTGTTTCCATAATTGCAGCTCTGATTAACCAATCACAACTTTATGACCACCATTTCTAGAACTCCAAATTTAGTTTTTTTTTGTTTGTTTGTTTTTTGGTTAAATCTGCTTAACTTAAGACCAAAAGCAGCAGAAAAAATGTATCTTCATCGTTAATAAAATGTCCGACCAGCATCACAGACACACAGGATCACTGCTGTTGGATTTAATTGTTAAATCCTGAGTTCAGATTTTTTTATTTATTAGATATCTTTGTTTCTGCTCCACCTCTTAACTCCTTTTTGGATGCATTTGGGTCCTTCACAACCACTATCCCCCTTTGTGTCACAGTTTGAATACATTTTCCTCTTAATACTGTGTTTAACTGTTTGCTACGCTGCTGATATATTTCAGCACACATAAAAGTGAACTGTATTGTAGTTTCAAAAGGAATTATTCCATTAAGAACAAGATATTAGGAGATTGGATGTTTATGGAGATAAATATTGTGTTTTTTGTAGTCAGTTTGTGTTCTATACTGCGATCATAAAAAAATGCAACATTTATTTGATGAGATGTTCGTAGTAACAAGGATTTGGTCCAAGCCTGTGCTCAAGCTGTGGAAAACCAAATAGATTATTATGATGATCTTTTTTTAAACTGGTTGAGCCCTAACCAGTTAGTCATTGAACATACTTTGCAGAAAAAGCCCTTACTTGAAATTACTTGTAAGATCCACACAGATGTTACCTGATATTGATAATGAGGGTTCTTGTCTTTGTTTTACCTGAAACCCTTTTTGCGTTTAGTCAGCTATTGTTGCTTAGGGTGTGGTCCTGGATGGGGATTACGGATGTGAATTGTGCAGCAAATTGTCCCTAGTTTTCACAGGGAATGGTGGCTTTGACCAAAGGCCTAAAAAGATTAGAAGCATCTGTAATGTATGCGTTAGAGTTTTCAGCCTCTTACAGTTTTGGAGCAGGCAAAAAAATGTAAACAGGGAATAAACATTGAGACAGGCTGTGCAGTGGCAGCCGTTCTCTATGTTTGTGCCTTTTCTTGGGTGTTAGCAAACAAATTCACATTTCCACAGACTGCATTTTTATATTTGAAGTTCAGCATCTTTTGTAACTCAAGGAAGGAGGGAGCACTTCTTTGGCTCTCTGTAACACTATGGCTGTTTTTATTAGATTATAATAGAATGTACTTCTTCATCCTTATGTTAACTTTATATTCAAGTAAAAAATGTTGGGAAAAGTTTACAACTTTAATTGTTATATATACACTTTCTTTTTTTTTTGTTACCAAATAAACACAGCTGCTGCTTATGACGGAAGCATTATTTTTTTTTTACTGCACAACAGTTCTACAAAAAGGCTCAGGTGGCTTTAAAACTTGTCCCTGAAGGCAGACAGGCGTAAAGATTTTTCTGCCAAGAAAAGGCCATGTCTCCCTGAACACTCTGACCACTTTGGCTTTGTAGTGTAGCTTACTTGACCTCACAAAGTTCCGCCAATCAGTTCTGCACATTACCACTAGGCGATATCGTAAGCAGGCCTTGACATTACGTTTAGTTAGGCTCAGTTCAGTTATGATGGGTAGTCTTCAAAATTCAGCTGACGTTCCTGATGGAAGCTTAGGTCACTTCCTGTTTGGAGGCGACTTCCTGTCGTATTTTTGAAAATGTCATTTGAAATTATAATATGTTATTAGACAAAGTTTTAAATTTCTTTTTCTTTTTTTTAACGTGTCCTGTCTGGCAGTGTAGCATTAAGAATTTCTTGTCTTAATGCCAAAGAGAGCCCAACATATTTTACTTTCACAAGTTGAGTATTGCTAACTTGACTCTCGCCAGATGGATTTTATTCTGCAGAGCTTGACACGTGGACATGTGGAGCTCAGCAGAACTACATCCCTCTGGCGACAGTCAGGTTAGAGCATTACTGCTTTCGTCATAGTGCTCTGCTTGATTTATATATGCAAAAAGCTTTATTACATTTTATTCTGGAACTATTTCATGCTCAATGGAAACAAAAATGGGAAGGTAGAAGAGAAAAAAAAGAAGAGAAAAAGATGAGTCAAAATGCTAAAAGTGAAAAAAAAAGGAAAGTGCAATATAACATCCTTGGAGTCTGCTTCCAGACTTGCAAAGAGAGATATAAAAAGAACAGCAAAACAAACAACCAACACCTTGACACCATCACTGAAAAATATACAGCATTAGTTAATACGGGATGTATAAAGTGACAGCTAAAGCTAATAATAGGGATTTTCTCTATAGAAGTGAATCTGTAAGGACCTGAATCCAAGGACCTGTAAGTGTTTGTGAGAGTGCACATGTGTATGTAAGGTTTGTGTATGTAAGGAAAATGATCAATAGTGGTTGTGAGTGACTTGGGACGTTGCTCTTAATGGGTGAGGCTAAAGTGATGTCATCAATTTCCCATACCAATGTTTTGAACAGTATTCCATGAGAGGCACACAACAACTGGTGTAGATCCTCTCTGCCTCACTCATATGGACCAGGCAGCAATCACAATTTAGAGTAAGATTCAACGTCACCTTGTTCTGTGTCCTCCAACACATCTTGATACTTATATGAGTCAGAGTGTAAAAGGAGGTCATCCACCAGCAAAACAAGTCACCTCTTGTTCTAAGTGGGTGGAGCTAATGCAATGTCAGAAAATGACCATGTGTTGGTCTGTGATGATACATAGAAAGTTTGGTACAGCTCCGACCTTGAGTATGAAAGTTATTTATGTATTTTGCCTTTTATTTCAAGAAGTAAAATGTTGAGGTTTTGTTTTGCCCACATGTTTTGATGCAATAGAAAGGTTTTGATAACTTTTCATCTCAAATGCCCTAAGACAAAATTAATTTGTTGTCTATAAGTTAAAAGCTATACAGGGTGTACGCTTAGATATGTGTGTAAAAAAGAGAAAATGAGGGCTTTGATCAAAAATGGCCTACATCCTGAGGAGTTTGGATTATGGCTCCAAGATATTTTTGTAGGTCTTGAGGCACTACATATGTGTGCCAGATTTCATCATCTTTGATCAAAACATTACATGGGGCTGATTGTTATGCAGGTCATAGCTACAGCTTTTCCGTCAAAACAGTTAATTTGTCAAAAATAATACATCTACAGAATGGCAAAAAAAAAATTGAGACGGAGCTCAGGTGTTGCCAGGTTGTAGGAGCTCTGTGATGCTGATAAATAGCTTCTTCCTGGCATTACATTTATCAGATTCAAGAACTGATTCAAGAACTGAACATTGGTCAAGCTTTTTAGCACTGGTGCCAACTTAAGGAACAAATTTGTCACAGCAGTCCGAAGCTCCTTTCCTCCCCATGATAGAGTTCTTACTGTTGACTCCACGAAAGGTCATAGTACTGGAGCTAGGAACTGGAGCTAAAAGCTATTATTAAGAGTATTCCAATGAACCCAAAGTCTGAGATGTGTAAAATGTCAAAAACCCTCAAAAATTACCCTTTGACCCAAAATGGACAACTTGCTGTTGGTTTTAGGACATACATCCAAGAGACTATTTTCCTTGTTTTGGAGTGTCATTTTAGTCTTTTTAGTTTAGTAGTTTATTGAATCTTGAACACCAAGTGTTATAGTCAAACATCAGTCAACAACCCATCCACATTCAAATACATTTATTAGATTGAAATTTAAATCGTATGTATTTACCAAGATCGGAAATGTGTAGACTAAAGCTATTCAGCTTACACATGCCTGCCCTTTAATTTTTAATTTCCACTAAACCATTAAAACTCTCCAAGGTTTCAGTGTAGCAGATACTTAAAGAATACTTTGAATAAACAATTTAATCCAGAAAAAAAAAGACTAGAAAATAAATATTTGTACCAAGTTTCCAATGTGTACGTTAGACAGCTTGACCAGGCTAAGTTTAGGGGGGGTGCTCTTGAGCCGTTTGACCATGCCCATTTTAATTTCATAGAAATGTTTAAATGTCTGGAAAAATTGTGTGTTTTATTTATATATATATATTTAGAATTCAAATTACAGTAGGCCTTTGCAGTGCTTTTGCTGCTTTATCCTAATTGGATAGACCTTTCAAAACAGTTATCACAAGTATAAAATAAGTATCCAATTTTCCTCCAAGGGCTGTGTATTAAGATTGAATTTGGTCCTGTGGTGATCATGCCTGTTGCTCTTTTACTTTATCTGCTAACCCCACTTGATAAGGTCATTTATTTGGTGGATTAAATGGGTATTAGTGGTGTGTCAGTTTTAGTGCTTCATATATGATGCGTTCTGCCCTCTGTCTTGTTGTACTGTACCCAGGATGGATGGCACAATATGGAATCTGTCAGGGAACATGTTGACGTTTGGGATAAGGATTAGGAAGTCATCATAAAGGAGTGCTTCTGCTGTGTATCACCGTTGGTGTTGACTTTGCACTTAGATTGAGGCTTGTGTTGCAGGACTGAGCAGAGCCCCATGGCTGCCGATTCCTTTATACTTTTTCCATTCCCCACTGAGCTGGAGCCAAAGACTCGGATCCGTGTGGATTACGTTAGAAGTTCAAACTCCCTGTTAGCTATATGAGCCCTCCTTACGTTCAGCTCTGATGTGTGCCAACTCAAGCATTAGCTTGCACTGTAATTGAATTAAGGTGATCTACATTTTCTCATTCGTTTGCAGGTTTTTAATATGAAAAAGACTAATACTTCATGAGAGTATGTGATCCTTCTCTTGGTTTGTTTTTGGCTTACACAGAGAGCTAGTTCTTCTGAAACTCTGACTCTTCCATTTTTGTCTCCTCCGCTGTCCTTTAAATTTTTTCCAACTCTTTCCTCAGCAATCATGTCCTTCCTTGCTTTTCTCCATCTCAACCCCCATCTAATCTACTGCAGTGACCTGAAGGAGGGCTTCACACTGCAGCGCTCAAATAATAATCAAGCACTAGGATGTTGTCAAATTTATAGGACACTGAGCGTTGCATGGCAACAGAGATTGTCAGGGTGATTCAACAGACACTGGAGGTTGTGCGAAGAAAGTAAAAGGCTAAATGACAGAAAACAGGGAAAGGAAGATGAGGTAACGAGAAAAGCAACAGACAAGAGAAAGGAAGGAATTTGGGATTTAAAAAAGGGCGACACTTTTTACAGAACGGGAGACAAAAAACTGAACAACAAGCAAATAATGTTTTAAAGTTAAAGTTTTCTTAGCTGTAATTAAACATGTATTCACAAACACCAACTTCTCTGTGGTAATGCGTGCTTTACTCTTTTTCCAATTTACCATAACCACACTGATATTTTTTCTTTGCAATTTTACAGAGCTGGAAAGATCTAAATTTTCTTCTGATTAGTTTCATTGCAACCAGCTTTTTTCACAACTATCACGTTGTCTCACATTTTTTTAATCTTTCTGCCTTTGTAATAAAGTTCAAACTCTCATTTTTCATTTCCTTTTCATCCTTGTTGCCTAGTGACTGCCTTTGGGCTGCAGTACATCTAAGGTTTTCACCTTTCTTCAGAATTTTTTTTTTTTTGTCATCATAAGTGAGCAAGTAAATAACCATATAATAAATAAGTAATAATTTGTTAAGTTATGCGTAATCAATGATCAGGGGAATCAGTGGGTTTAACATGATTACCTATTTGGGCAGCCAAATAGGTCTTGTGTGTGTGTGTGTGTGTGTATATATATATATATATATATATATATATATATATATATATATATATATATATATATATATATATATTATTTTATTTATTTTTTTTTTTTTTGTAGAGAGAGAGAGAGAGATACTTAGTAATTAAGATATTGTGAAATAGGTTAGCAACTAAGTAACAAGAAGGCAATGAATATAAACTTATTAGGTAATTAATATGGAACTAATGCCAAAATAACAGATATGGAGATATTAGTTAAAGGTCCAAAACTATTTACCATTGAAGGTATTCAAAAACAAATAAAAGTGTATTAGTTGTCCATGGATGAGAAAAGCACTCTTAAATGCTCCTAGAATAAACTTTTGCACCAAAAATAAATACACTTGAAGAACTTTGGGGTCAGAAGCCGAACATAAAATATATAAAAAATAAATCAATGAGTATATTACGATCATGTAAGAAGGAATTTTATTTAAAAAATATTAGAGGAAAATAAAAATAATTTGGAGGAAGCTGGTGAATATTAAATAACATCATCAATAAGTGCGATAACACACCAGTCAGCAGTACATAGTTTTGTTGATAAAGGTTATGAAAAATCTAATTACAATAAAATTACAGAAGGATTGAATCAACATGTCATAAATGTTGGACCTGGTTCGGCAAGCCAAATTCCAAATTCTAAAGGACTTAATTGGCCAGGATTAGTGAAAAGAACCCACACTGAATGTTTCTTAAACTAGTCACAAAAATTACTTTTGGATACATTAGACAACTATAAGAACAAAATGCCCAGATATTTACATCAAATCACTACGGCATTGGTGAGAAATGTTATTGAGGGAATTTACCATATCACTTGTGGTGTACCACAGGGATCAGTATTGGGTCCTAAACATTGTTACATTATATAGTAGTTCAATTTGTTGAATCTCAGGGAGATTGAAATGTTTACTATTTGCAGACAACACTACTATTTTTTTGTACTGGGGATGATTTCAATTTGCTGCTGTATGATGCAAGTGATATCATACAATGATTTTCAAGAGGTTGAAATTGAAAAATACATTTATTGGTGCAATTATTGATGACAAGGTTGACTGGAAACTTCACAGCTAATAATTCAATTTCAATTCAATTTATTTATATAGCGCCAAATCATGAAACATGTCATCTCAAGGCACTTTACAAAATCAAGTTCAATCATATTATACAGATTGGGTCAGATTATACAGATTGGTCAAAAATGTCCTATATAAGGAAACCAGTTGATTGCATCAAAGTCCCGACAAGCAGCATTCACTCCTGGGGAACCGTAGAGCCACAGGGAGAGTCGTCTGCATTGTACATGGCTTTGCTGCAATCCCTCATACTGAGCAAGCATGAAGCAACAGTGGGAAGAAAAACTCCCCATTAACGGGAAGGAAAACCTCCGGCAGAACCGGGCTCAGTATGAACGGTCATCTGCCTCGACCGACTGGGGTTACAGAAGACAGAGCAGAGACACAACAAGAGAGACAAAAAAGCACAGAAGCACACATTGATCTAGTAATCTGTTCTACATTAGATGGTAGTAGCGGGTGAGCTGTCTTCTCTGGATGATGTCACAGTTAACAGAACGCCAGACCAGGTGTGCCTACTATGAAGAAAAAGAGAGAGAGCAAAAAGTTAAAAGCTGAAATGACGACAGTCATTTCAATGTAATACAATGCAAAACTGGAGAACAGTAGACTGAAGAACAGTAGAAATCAGTAGAGTGAGAAAATTATAGATTCATAAAAAAACATATTCAATCAATGGCTTCTAATACCATCTTCAATAAAGTTTGTACTTGACCCCAAATCACTCAACATTGTCTACTCCGCTTTAGTCTTAGGGTGTACACATAGAAAGAAGGGGTGAGTTTGTTTCTTGTCACTTTTTTTAAGAAAAAAGTCACTAGAGGGTTTGAAAGTGCAACAATGATCGCTATGGAGCTACCAGATGAAGATGGAGCTGCTTTTATACCCCGGCAGAGCTACTGATGTTACTATATCAGAATTACGTCACATCGAAGCGTATGTTAATTCAAAATTCAATGTAAGACCACCGTTTAACCCTAAGAGGGCACCGCACTGATGATTTTACACACAAAGGCAGGATCTCAACAAATATGCCCTAATTTTTTAATATAATGACCAGGATATGTATACAGTACTATAAAACAACCATGTTAACAGTTTGTTGGCAAAAAAAAGTTGATTTGGGGTGAGTTGCCCTTTAAAATACAAGGAAGTGAAAACACACAGAGTAAGTAAAAATTGTCAGGAAACCAAGGGGTCTGATGGTTTTTTTTTTTGCTCCTTGGGGATCCTGTACTCTGTATTTTTCACCTTAGTATTGTTTAGCCTGAGATTCTTGTTTCTGTTATTAGGTTAAACTTCAGTTCAGTATTTATATTTATAGCTTTATTTGGTACCTGTTTGACTCCGTTACTGTCTAGTTAGCTTATGTCCGTTAAAGTTCCCTGTTAGATTATGTTATTCCTCTGCACCTGCCAGTTCATTGCCCCTCATTTCCTGCAGCGTAATTGTTTAATTCAGTTCACCTGTGCCTAATTATTCACTTGTTGTTCCATCCGTCTCTTCCCCTATACGTTCTGCCTACTTTGTCACTCACATTGTCAGGTCCTCCCTCTTCTTGTAAGCCTTTGTATTATTGTAATAAATATTCTTTAACTCATCATGCGCCTTCTGGGATCTTGTCTGCACTTCGGTCTGCCACCTAGAATCCCGACAAAAATATGCTCTCAAACACGTTCTTAAACAAAGCAAAAAAAAATTATAATAATAATCTTACGAAATACTTGAACATATGACAACGTCAACATGCAGAAACATTTGCCATTTTCTTTGTGCACTCGCTATCCTCAAGGTAAACTGCTTTGCTGAGCATTTAATAATACTATATCTTTGCTCCTTCCTTGATAAAATCAAAAGTCTGGGTCTGTTTTGTCCATTTTCTTTCTTTATCCCAGTCAGTTGTTTCAGTTTGGACAGTCAACTGAGTGTGAATGTCAATAATGGGTGCAGTCCAATTTTCTCTTGTCTCCTTATTTGAGATACAGTGCTAACTGGGGGTCTCCTTGTTAGTCGAACCCCAATAGATTGCATTATGCTGAAAACAACAATCTGTGATGTGAGCCCAAATATACTGAAATAATATGAATGTGACGCAAAAAAGTGAAACAACCTAATGCAAATATTCATATCACATAAACCCAGTACTTATTCACAGTGATTTTACGTTTTACTTTATTCTAATAGGTCAATGTGTAACAAGGTAATTTAAGTAATATAGTAGTTTGGATTGTCTACTGTTTTACTGTGCATTGGGTTTAGTTTGTCTTTGGTTACCTGATGGGTAAGTGAATAAATTTGGATGATAATATCCCATATTTATATGGGATAACTTTTTAACTACTCTTTTTAACAACTTAGTAAACCCAAAGTCAGTTGTTTTTTTAACAGTAGTTCTCAGATGCATAAGGAAAGACCTAACAAACCCAAAGCTCCTCATTAAGAACCTAAGACAATAAAATGTTCTTGACGATGTAAGAAAGCTTCACTACACAAAACCATTGATGTTGATCCCCATTCTCTTAAAGAGAAACAGAGTGCCACTATTTATTCTTATGATTGTATGTAAATAAATGGACATAAAATCAGCGTGTACTTTGGTGTTAAAAAGGATTTTAAGGGCAAGTGTTGGGAAATAATTCTCAAAACTGCATAATTCATGACCTACTTGGAATAATAGCACATGAAATATTCATCAGGTAAATTACTTATCTATGTAATCTGCTTTTGTTGTTGTGTTCAGAGGGGGAAAGGGCAGCAGTGGGGACTCAGGCAAGAACGTATTGTTTCTTTTTCCCTCTCTCAACCCTAGCGATGACTCAGTGTCTACCTGTTAATTATCTCCGAAGGAGAAAAAAAAAAATCAAATAGTCTCTCGCCATAACGCTATCTTGTGAGAAAAATAAAAACCTTGAACACGAAAAATATCTTGTTTTGAATGCACTTGTTACACCCACATGCATAAGCACCTATTGACTGAACACTGGCTTACCGTTCTGACAGCTCTTTTTTTGCGTCGCAAACAGAACAAGGCCTTCAAAGAGACTGCTCAGGTGTTTTATAATGGCAGCCATATGAAGCAAAAAAGATTACATGGTTTAAAGATGCTGCTTCTACACATCAATTTGACTTCGACCAGCTCTTCGCCCATTTATGTTCACGTTAGTCACCATACCGAGGCATTAGAGGTGCATTAACAGCACTGATCAAAAGATGGTGGGCATGGCTTTGTTGGCACATCAAACAGCAGGAACAGAGGGAAGCATGCAATCCCCAAGAGAAGTCACACAGGGGTTGTATTGTGTTGTTATTAGGGTTAATATTTACATTACTACACCTTGCTTTCTCCCTTTTCCATAATCCCGATATCTCTGGACTACAGACATAAACGTACACATGCAGCCTAGGAGCCTGAGCACACATGCAAACAGATGATTAAAAGAAGTAGCTTTCGCTGAAGAGAAGTTCCTTCCCTCGCCTTTGTTGCAGGCAATCGCACACGTCAAGTTCGACCCAGTTAATCAAAGTGAGCGCATGGAGTGTCAGAGGAAAGATTCGGGGGCGTCACTTTGTGATTCTCAACTTTTTCTTTCAGCAGCCAGAGAGCTTGGCTTTTCACAGATCCACACTGCAGCGAACTCTGCAGAGGGAAGAAGTGTTTTTGCGTCACCCGCGCCAACACATACAGTACGAGAGAAACACAATGTCACATTTCCCTCAGATGATGAAACTCATACTAGAAAGAGGTAATGGTATTTAGGCCCTGTAATGCTTACTTGTTGTATCATCCTTCTGCTATTCAGCTGTGGCGTCAATTGATACTGTTTGGAGTTGATTTGACAAATTTCGTGCCAGCTAAATTCCTGGAACGACCTCGTCTGATCCAGCTATTCTCTGCTCCTGCAGAACTGTACTCCTGCAGATGCACACACATTGTTATCCTCGTTTCACATGCACACAATCTGTTGATGTAACCACTCACATGGCTTAACTTTAGGAAGCTTTCGATCTCATTAATACGTCGGATTTAAATATATATACATATATATTAATTTTAGGAGTTCACAATTCCCAAGTTGTCACAAAAAAAGTCTGAGAGAATGACATCTTCCTAACATTGCTTGTTGACACTCTACAGCACTCTGTGGCTTGTCCTGTTTGCTCCTCAGGTTGATTGATACGCTGAGAGAATCACACAGCTGGAAAGGAGGCAGTAAACCAAACGAGGGAACAAAGAGTAGTGGGCCACACGGGGAGATGCAATTAAGCTGTTTTCTTGTTCTTAATTAAAAGTGAATTAGAGACTGCGACAGGAGCTGCTGTCTAGCCTTATTTGCTGGTAGCATCCATGTCTTGCTGCACCTGTTCTTGTACATCCACTTATCTTATACTCATCCTGTTTTTGTTTTTTTTCTTTGTCTTTTCACTGTCCTCCTCAGGGACGGAGAGGAAAGCCCGGGGAGCCTGGACCGAGAGGCCCACTTGTAAGTGATCTACTGTGTCAAAGAAGCAATGTAGTTGAAATAATATTACTGTACTTCCTTTTTATAAACAATATCTGTTCATAAAGTGGAAACCAAATACTTATATACACTGAATAAACATTTCCTATTGTCTGACTTTAAATCAGACAAAACGTTTCATATTTTTCCTGAGCTAGGATTACCAGAATAATTTATATTTGCTAAATACCAGAATGTTGTGAGAGATAATTTATTATCGGGTTTCTTCCTTCAAATTCAGCTGTTTACATATATTTTCACAGTATTTGTAATTCCCTTTAAACTGTGTGACTTGGGTCTAGTATATTTGAGGGTCCCTCCACAAGCTTTTCAGCCAGTTTGCGGGAATTTTGGCTGATTCTTTCAGAAAGAAGTGGTGTGACTGAGTCAGGTTTAAAACTTGTCTTAATTGCACCATTTTTTTCAGCTCTGGGGCCTCATGTATGAAAAAGTGTGCAGTACTAAACGTTGGAGGTAGGGAGGATTCCTGAAACTTTGCAGCACACAAAACAATTCAGATGTACAAAATAGCGTGTACCTCCACTTGTACCTTGGGCCCGATCTGTCCCCACCTCTAAATAGATATGCAAATCTGTTTAAATACCCAGAAGGCACCCACCACATGTCCAAATAACCATGGCTACCGCGCTGTCAAACTGTCACGGAGACACCGAGGGATATGTGTTGGGAATTGCAGCAAAGCGGCAGCTTCTTGAGTCACATCAGCGACTCATTAAAGAAACTGGGTTAAAATGAAAAGTTTGTCTGATCAGACCTGTTGTGTTCTACAACGTCTAATCAGATCCAAACGGCACTTTCTAGCTGCTGCATTGAACTCGATTAGCGTAATGCTGATCACTGTAATGTACACCAAATCATTGCAATGATGTGAATATGCCTCCCGTACTTGGATTAGGAACCTGTCCCCACACACACTTTGTGACGCAGTTTAAGCCTTTAACATGACTCAGGATGTTACATAAAAAATTATGTAATTATCCATCCATCCATTTTCCAAACCGCATATCCCTCATGGGTCCCTCATGGTCACGGGGGTTGCTGGTGCCTATATCCAGCGTTCACTGGGCGAGAGGCAGGGTACACCCTGGACAGGTCAAATTATGTAATTATGTAGGTAATAATTTTTACATTGCTACAGACACTTTTTGTTTGTATTTTCTTAGGGCTGTCAGTTTGAACACATTATTAATGTGTTAAATTTGTTAGACCATAACGGCAACAATTTTTTTGTTGCAAGTTAATCGCGTAGCAAAACACGCACACTGTTCCCTAATGTTTGTTCCCCCGCAGCGCACTCTGGACTGTGTTTCTTTTACCCTTGGTGCTTTCTGTAGTTCCAGGAAGAGATTGTAGCAAAACAGACCCGCATGCAGTGTTGCCCAGTCCACATATTTCATGCGACTTTGGGCTTCTTTTTTCTAAAGTCGTGTGTGAATATCATTTCAGGTCGTTTGTGAAAGTGAAATCGCTTTTTTGGGCTCTAAAATAAGTGACAATAAAAATGAGTTATTAAGAGACGTGCTTGCACTACCGACACTTTGAGTATAACAAGCTGAAATATTGTGTGTATGAACATGGCTATAAACAGCATGCAAAAATATACAAAGAAATTATTGTTGTTTGTGTGAAAACTCAGAATTAGATGTGTGAGAGAGAGTAAAAAAAGGAACAATAAAAGTTGTGACTTTATCGAAACTTTATTGAAACTTTATTGAAATGTAACTTTATCTAATGTAATTAGTATTTACATTTACATTTATTTACACATTTGTATACACATTGTGTAAACATCAGGGCGTTATGATAAGTGATTTAGCCATTATTGGCCAGAGTTTAACATTTTATTGGACCAGGATATTTTCATTCCAATTCTGAAAAGTGCTTGAAAAAAAAAATATTTGTACCAGCATGTTTTTTATTAGTGTTATTTATTGCAAAATTGCATATTAAAATGCCCACATAGGCTTTTACCCTTTTAAAAATAAAAGGATAAAATATGTGATGAATTTGCAATTAATCTTCAGTTAGCTATTGACTTAATGCGATTAATCGCGATTAAAATTTTTAATCGTTTGACAGCCCTAATTTTTTTATAAGCCCAAGTGCTGCATTACAGTGAGGGGCAGAGGAGAAAGAGCGCTCGGAGATCAGCTGCATTACACCAGCTGTCCCTCCCACTATGGAAACACAATTCCGTTCAACACCGCCGGCGCCGTTTGACACGACTCCCAGTCGACATTGTGTTGAGTTTTATTAACTTTATATTCCAACATGGTGTCTGATAGAAGCTCAACTTCATTATCTGTCCACAAGATCGAACATCCCGGTGCTAAGATTCATTCCTAACAGGAAGGTTGCTTTGAAGGATTCTGATTGCCTGACATAAGCCATAATTTTGCGGCTCACTGCCCGCTATGTGTGTGGAGTATTTAAAAAAACAACACATGTGTGTTTGCAGTTTGGTGCGGATGAAAACCTTTCTAAAGAATCTCACCTGTGTATGGTATTATTTTTAAAAATAATATTTGTTGTTTTAAAAACCATGCTGCGTGTGGACTAGTCCTCAATGTGGATGAGCAGAGGCTCTACTATGGCTGGGCTATATATCTAGATTTTAAAAAATATTGAGTTTTAAAATGCGATATAAGGTGAATCTATATTGTTTCTATTGAGATACTCTGTGTTGTGTTAGAATTATACTAGGTAGGTTAACCAGTAGGTTATTTTTCAACTTTTTCTTATATTTATTTACAGCTGTTTGTTAAAAAATAGGCCTGTGAGACATTTTGGATAAAGCTTTTTATAATTACTTTATTTAAATGAAATACATATTGAGAAAGATATCGTATGTCCGCACTGAGCCTAATTATCAAGATATTTTTGATCAAGCCTTAGAATCTACTCCGAGCCTCGCCTGGTTGGCAGAGCTCCTCAGCCTATCTGTAAGGGAGTTCCTGACCTCCTTCCTCCCTGTGGAGGAAGCCATAGGTGAGGGCAGGAACGTAGACCAATCAGTAAATCCAGTGCTTTGCCTTTTGGCTCAGCTCTCTCTTCACCACAACAGATTGGTGCAGCGTACTCATCACTGCGGCATCCGCAAGATCCGTCTGTCGATCTCCCCTGACTCGTGTATAGATCGAATCCATTTGCCTTGCAAAGTGACAATGTGATGTTTGTTGTTACATTGCGCTATGGTAATGTTACACAGTGAGGAAAATTAGGTTTAATCTTCACAAAAAACGTATTTAAATATTAGGTTTTACCTCTGTATATTTTGATGTCCAAAAGAGAAATTAAGAGTAACTTTTATCTTAACTGGATGACATTAAGGTGACGGCAAAAAAAAAAAACAAAAAAAAAAAAAACAGAAACAATGCTCAATAACCTTGAGAAGACAGTAGAACATTTCAATGAATCAAACTTTAAAATCACAATTTTTTTCAGCATTTTGTGCAAAGCAGTGGTGCTTGTTAGATTGTGATATATATGCCTCCTCTTATGCTGCCAAAGATTGTTGTACTATACAAAAAGAACAGCATGGATAAGTTACATTTCAAAAGGAGAATTACTTCAAACATTTCAAACTATTTAAAGTTGGAATAGATAGTTGGCAGTTATTGAGCCAAGTTTTATTGCTGCCTCTTAAGATTTATTTTTTTCTGTCAAGCCTTGTGGATTTTACAGTTAATTGTAATTTATATGTATAGGAAAATATACAATGAACACTATCACATTTCTTCAGCTTACCAAATTCTTCTAGTTAGAATTTTGGTAAACCACGTCATGCAAAAGTATTCACCACCCAACTTTTTGTATTTTGTCATGTCAAAATCGCAAACTTCAGTGTGTTTTATTGGGATTTGTTGTGAAAGACCAACACAAAATAAATTCAACTCACAAAGTGAAGGGAAACTAATGAATTTTTTAAAGAGTTGTGCAAATAAAAATCCTGAAAAGTGTGCTTCACATTTGTATTCAAACCCACTGAGCTGATGCTTTCAGTGGGATTACAGCTGCAGATCTTGTGCAGTACTGTATGTACCAGCTTTGCACATCAAGAGATTTTTATTTTTGCCACAATTTTATAGATCTGGAACTTGACTGTGCCATTTTAGCATATGAATATGCTTGATGCAGACCTTCATGTTGGAGCCTCCTTCCTAGTTTAAAGTATTTTGCAACCTTTAAGAATTTGTCTTCCCTGGGTTTGACCAATATTTAGCTGCATCAATCTTCCCTGTAACCAGATTGTATGTCCCTGAAGAAGAGAAAATATATTTCCATCGCAAGATGCTTCCTATGCTCCAATGTGGTTACAATCAAGTGTTTTTGCATTGGCAGGTTAAAAACGTTTTTCTCCATAATCTGACCAGAGCACCTTATCCTACTTGTTTGCTGTGTCCAGCACATGACTTGTGGCAAACAGAAAATTGGGACTTGTCGTGACTTTATTTCAACAATAACTTTCTCCATGGCAATTTTCCATCATGGCAAGCTTTTTGGACTGCACAGCAAATGAAAGTAAAGATGTCTGGATACAAATGCACGGCGGTTTCTACAAGGTTTTATTCGTAAAAAACGCTAAAACTCTTGTTTTCCTTCCATTTCACATCACATCAAATCCCAACAATTCATGTTAAAGGTTGCGCTCGTAATGTTATAGGATGTAAAAAAAAGTTCACAGGGGTATGAACATTTACACGGCAAAAAAAATCACTTACAAAACAAATGAAGATGGACGTGTATGCAAATTCTCTGAGCATGGTTAAAGACCTGTGTTATGTAGTTCCATGCTTACACGGTATCGATCTGTTTGAAAAGTTACTGCACTGAGAGACTAGTCTTAGCACAAAATCTCAGGGGGTATTTTAAGGTAGCACTTGAATGTGTTTGTATTGATGAGTAGAACAAGTGTGTCTCATAGGCCCATTGAGTGCCTGAGTTATGGTCTTTTCCGCAGGTGTCCAACACTGTGCGTGTGTGTGTGTGTGTGTGTGTGTGTGTGTGTGTGTGTGTGTGTGTGTGTGTGTGTGTGTGTGTGTGTGTAATGACCCCCTGACTAAAGGGCACAAACAACACCGAGCATTAAAGGAGACAGCTTGTCAGACTCTTAACTGCTGATGTCAGAACAAACAGGAGGGTCTAGCCATTGTGTAGCTCAGATGCTTTGAGTGTGCAATTATTTTCAAGCACGGCTGCCTTGATTGCACTATCAGGACTCTATTAGGGTTTGTCTTTATTTCATTGAGAAATAAAGAGACACTCTGTTCTGATTTTATCGTCAATGCTGCAGTTCAGTTGTTTTGGGTATAATTTAGTTACTGGGTGTTAAATCTTTACCGCATACCTGAGTGTGTCTTCTGCTTTCTTAATAAAACATACTCTTTTTGGACAACAGAGTTTTGGGAGAGTAAAATAACAGAGCAGAGGCGTGACATTTCTAAATGGCAATGTCCTCACGATACCCTCCACATGTGCCAGATTTACTTTCATTCACTGGTATTGGCATTTATTACGGCTACCTGTTTTTTTGCTGAGGTTCATCTCAGGGGTGAAATACTGTATTCAAAACACACTACAGGGCCTCACTCTGCTTTGTCCAGTAGCAGCAGGACATTGAGGGCAGTCAAAGGGGGTCAGTGGTTATTTTTCAATGATAAATTAGCATAACACAACAACAGCGGCGTGTGTCAGAGGGGCATGAAAAGCCACAATCCAAATTTACCTGCAGATATCCAAGGTCCAGTTGTGATACTATTTGATCTAATACTAGAGCAAAGGTTAGAAAACATAATGTTGCAGACCAACAACAGCAAATTGGATTAATTTAAAATACATTTGCAATTTAGAAAATAAAAACATGCTAGTGATTGTACGATTAGGCCCATTGCTCGTTTGGAAGACCCATCTTTGCCCAAGGTTTTATTTTGCTTCTGGAATAATGGGTTCTTCCTTGCTGAAAGCAGGGCTACTTTTACAGCGGATAATGACTCTAACCAGTTTCAGCCAGCATCTTCAAAAGATCCTTCGCTTTTTTTCTCTCTGGGTTGATATGGTGCAAATTTTTCACCAAAATGAGTTCATCTCTGGGACACAAACCCCTGTTTGCTTCCTGAACAGTGTGACGTTTATGCTAGCTATTGTTTGAACAGATAAACCTGGCACCTTAAGGATTTTAGAAATTGTACCCAAGAATCATAGATATGGATTATATAGATTTCCACAATTATTTTTGTAATATATTTCTAATAAATTCATGTAGTCCACTGGTGTGCCTACATTTAACAGAAATGTTGTGAATTAAAATATGAAGCATAAAAAGCCAATGACATCACCATCTGGGATTTCACTAAATGTTTAAAAACAAGATAATCTTAAAATATGTAAACGTTCAAATTAGAAGAAAGTGATTAATAACATAAAATAAGGCAGAAATAATTTAGGTGTAAATCATTGACCTAAAACTGGAAGCGTTTAGTCTGATTTATTGTCAGACAGGTAAAGACTGATTTATTTAAAAAAAGTACTTAATTTTAAATTATTTCTTTCATCTGTATAACCTGTGTGCTTAATGCCCCTCTAAGTCAACACAGACATGGCAGGAGTATGTAAAAGGACAGTAGAAGGATCTCCTTTGTCCATGACTGACACCTTTTTGGGTTAATAGTCAGGAACAGATCTCTCTCATCAGAAATGGCACCGCTCATTGAGTCGAAGCGTATCTGCTGCAAGTTAAATGGCTACTCCCAGCCTGTGCCTCCTGCAGCACAGCACAGCATGAGTCAGTGCTCACACGCTAAACTGACAGATGGTCATTACATACCCTACTTTTGCAAAAAGAAAAAAGGGTCTGCAATCATTTTCATGAAGCCCACGGGTGTTTTAGCTCACCAGCAGCACATGAGCTGTGGATTGTACGATTTAAAAACGCTAAACCCAAAACCTCTCGGATATTGACCTCTGTCAGGCTTCCTACAGCTTTTTTTTTTGCAACTTGCTACCTTCACCGATCCACCTACAACCACCTGCTGCCAACCAAGCCTCCCGTGTCCAACACTTGTGATCACCCTGAAAGCGAAACGCAAAAACCTCCTGACCGCACCTACACAGCGGACGTGTAGATTCATCTCTGACTGTAATATTCTGCATGTCTTTCACTGGTCCTTTTCCTTAAAGTAAGGCAAATGTAAGCTGGCCAACCTTGAAAAAGAAGATTGTCTTTTGAAAACAAATTTTACATGTTTTCTTTCTTTTAGAAATCCTAACATGGTGATGGAAGGGCTCTTGTTGAATATAATAATTACAGAACACACCAAACAAGTGATTTCCTGGTTAGTTTATTACTGCCTTTCACTGGAAGGAAACTGTATGATTTTTTCATCAAAATAGTCTACAAAACTGGACCTGGCCAAAAAGACAGAAATATGTGTTAATTTATGGATAATTTTTAGATGATTGTCATGGCTCGGGTCATTTCACCCCTTTACAAAGTCATGTCTTTCCTACATTCCTACTTGGTCCCTTCTTTGCTGTGTTTCAAATCTGTTATCAAACGATTTTGTGCCCCATGTACATAAACAAGTGTATACCATTATATGTTGCTTTGTATCTAAGTATTTTCATAAATTATGGAGATAAATAGTCATGGAAATGCTTAAACCGAATATATAAAATAATTCTGTTAGTGTGTCTTTTTTTATCTAAATTTACCTTAATTCTGATTGCTGTTTTCGCAGATGACTCCTTTGAAATATAATAGATCAAATCACAATAACTCAAAACGATCTCCTGCTGGTAAATATCTGTTACTAGTATCATGAAGAGGCATTTCTTTACAGAATGCTGTGAGTAGACTATAGAAAATTACTGTATTTTAAATTGCCATTTGACGAAATAGAAAGGAAACGCCTCCCTTGTGGATAAAGGATGCATTTCTGGCCGCACTCGATCATTCAGCTAAAGTCCTTCAGTTTCCATCCATCACCTGTCACAACTATCGGCATCCTCCAAGGCTCTGTCCTGGACCCCTGCTTTAATCATTTACCTTCTTCCCCTTGGCAATATTGTCCAGAAATTTAACATCCATTTTCACTGCTACGTGGATGACACCCAGCTCTATTTATCTAGCCAAATTCTATACTCCCACGCTCCTCCCTCACCTCCTGCATATCCGACATAAAATCTTGATTCAGTACTAACTTTGTAAAATTAAACAATGACAAAACTGAGATCCTGCTTGTAGGAACCAAACCTGTACTATGCAAACTTGATGGCTCCACAGCCTCCCCTTTCACCTTAGGTCACGAGTCTGGGTGTCATTACAATAGCATCAACCGGGGTGCATTCTTTTTTTTACAGAATATTAATCGTCTTCTTTCTTCCCTTTCCTCTCACTCTGCATCAGTTCTTATCCATTGCCTTGTCAGCTCCCACATTGACCACTGTAACTCTCTCCTCTTTGGCCTTCCTCAAAAATCCCTCCATAAGCTCCAAGTGGGTCACAATTCAGCTGCTCTCATTATTACCAAACTCCCCTTATTTCATCACATCACCCCAGGCCCACAGCAGCTTCACTGGCCCCTGGTGTAATTCAGAATAAAAAAATAAATAAAATCTTTCAAGGCCATCCACCACCACCTTTCTGATCTCCTTCACATCGCTACTCCCTCCTGCAACCTTAGATCCTCCCATCCACTTTACTGTGCCTCCTTCCCGTCTCAGCACCATGGGGAGCAGCACTTTTTCCTGCTCTGCTCCTAGACTCTGGAACTCACTCCCTCCAGAAACCCACAATATGGACACTTTTACTCACTTCAAGTCTAAACTCAAAACACATCTGTTCAAGAATGCCTACTCACAGTAGTTCCCTTTTCATTGAAACTTTGTGTTGCTTTTATCACAACTTATTGTTGATATATTTTTGGATTTGTTCAGTGTCCTTGAGTGCTCTGAAAGGGGCCACTAAGAGAGTTTAGCATACTGAACATTCAGCCCAAGATGGTCAGGCAATCATTAATTATGGAAAATGAAACCACAACAAGATGAGGATATCATGGCATAAACTATTCAGCGTTCATGCTCTTACTGTACAGTCACTGTGCATTTTACACCATTCGTCCTAGTACACTGTCATTTCAGTGAAAGGACTTTACATTTAAAAAAATTTGCCACATTTAAAACATCAAGATAAGAAACAGTGTGACAGACGCTTTAGAAGCTTTAGGAGCCTTATTTAAACGTCTAAGAAGTGTAAACACTGTACTTAGAAAGCCTTGTTGAGATAATTCCTTGTAGCACTGACAAATGGTAATTTCGTTATTTTGTTAAAGATCCACAAGGGTATAAAACCCTATTCAAGTTGAGTTGGTGTAACTCAATTACTCCAAACGAATTCAAAAGGAGGGTTGAATTATAGCTGTTGATGACAATATCAGCAGGAGACTAAAACTCCCTATATGAGATTAGATCAAATATAATTTTATGATGAAAAACATGGTTTAATACCTGTTACTTGAGTTAGCAGAGATGTACAGTCCTGAATAACAAGCTCTGGTTACAACTTCGCCTTGACTATAAATCAGTAATGCCCCTACATTATGGTTATGTCTTTACAGTGTCTTTAGAAATGTATGATTTCTATGCACAACAAGGAGGCCGCTGTTCCAAGGAAGAACATCACATCTCAATTTGTTATAGTGAAAAAAAAGTAAAGCCATGCCCATTAAGGCATTTACAAAGGCCAACCTGATAAGTGAGAGAAAGAATAAACTAAGCGCTTTGAAGACGGAGCAGTTTCGATGGGCAGTAATAATTAAACAGCTGTCTTCGGTGCCATTCCTTTTACATTTTTCAGTCAGGATAAAGTAGACTGAAGTGAGACCATGCTGCTACTGGTGTGACGTCTGTGGGAACTGAGACCCCTCTTGCTCTCTGTAAATGTTTTAAGACGAAAAGACGGAAGGAGAGGTCTGATGTGCGGCATGTACCGGGAAAGGCAGCGTCTTTGTAAATTACATCTCCATAACTGCGCCACCCCCCCATCCCCCATTGACGGTCTCAAATGGGCTCTGAGAGAACACAGCAGATATTGACTGAGAGAGTGATGCCGACAGTCTTAATTGCAGTTTGATGACTTGGGGTGGCTCAAAGTCAACACATCACCCACAGTCAGCCACAGGTGGAACAGTTCCCTGGGCTCTATCATTGTGTAAATACAGCAGTAATCTACATAAACACTGACCGTGCTCCAGTTAATCTCATTTGAAAGGTTTATTCACTTGTTACGTGGTCTTCGGCTAGTAAATTGGCTGTGAATGATGTTCTGTGTAGATCTAACTGGGATAATGAGAGAAGGATGGTGCTTTGAGCCTGTTACAGAATGCGGGGCACAAGTTTTTTCACAACAGGTGACATCCCGGGTAATTTCAACTTTCCATTAGATGTGATTTACGTTGAGTGTCAGTCATAACTCAGAGCAAACTGCCTCCACAGTGGCAAATCACTTTTACTGTACAGTGTAGCGTGGCAAAAGAGTTCATAGAAAAAGGACATGACAACATTTATACACAACTGTGATCTTAAAAACAGATGGGATCCTATGTGAAGAAAGTGAACGTATTTTAAGGAATATTTTCTCCACAAGAATACATCATGTTTTGGAATTTTGTTTTTGGGACCACAGAAGAGGAAGGAATGCAAATAACCGCGACAAGCATCTTACAAATTTAGAAATAAACAAATCAGTAACATGATTAGGTATTAAAATCACATAACAGAGAGGATGACAGACTGCTTAAATGGGACTTAGACATTAATCATGATTCTGTGTCTCTGTCCTCCTTGACCGTGTAGCTGAAACCAAATAAGCAATCTTTATATTGTATTCATAAAGTCACTGTTTCTGCTAGATTTACTGCCATCCTGACAGTTCATTAAGAAAATAATAACTGACTCTGAAGGATCTGACGGATAAATATCAATCCTGCCAATGACTACAAGCTTCGATCAGCCTTTTTGCTCCCATTTGTGACGTTACTTCTAATTTGCTTGTGTAATTGTAGCAAAGCACGGACCCTTTGTTTAAGAAATAAAACCCAAAAACCAAATGCTTTAGCAATGTATAGATAAATTCTATGTTTGAACCTCCAGATCTCAATTTCTAAATTTTGAAATAGATTTAAAACGATGCAAAAGTCAAGGGCAAAGCGATTCTGAATGGCAGCTCTTGCAGCCAAGTACAAAAAAATACAGAATTACTGGTCCAGGTGTACTTTCTATGAGCACACAGAGTAAATGGCAGCAATCTCTTAGTAGCTTTGGGAGAAACACAGCTAAACTAGTGCTGAGCCAGTATATTCTCAAAGAACAGCTAATAACATTAATAGTCATTGATTCAACGTTTGATATTCAGGAAATCTACAGTTACATATAGAGCTTGTATTCTTAATAACCACATCAACTACATACAACAAGGTTGTATTATGATTTTCATATCCATGCGGTTGCCGAAGCGCCTCAGAATTCAATTAAATCTTAAAGTCATGGTTTCTGCTAGTCCCTCCTCCTCGGCTGAAATATTAATAAGACACTCCATCTGTTCATACACGCCAGCAGTCCACTGACTTAATAACAGCTCCTAATTTGGATGAGGAAACAGTGGCTATATCTCATTAAATGAGCGGTGCCATATTACTATGGTTGTCATTGTCAGACATTGAAGGAATGGGGGAGGGGAAACTCAAAATTCAGCGACATCATCTGTTAGGAGCCTAGGAGCTGCAAAGGAGCGAGCAAATACACTTCATTCTTTCTATCTTCTCAGATTTCTAAACATATGCTCCATGATGTCTTCAGGGTCTCTGAAAGCGTCCCTGTAAATATTCACACATGTAAAACAAAGCAGCCATGTTTGATGATCCAACTGCTGTTTAAGCTAAAGTATGACTGGAAATAATTTAATAGTAGGCATGAACTGGTTACTGCTATCAAGATATACTATCGTTTTGACAAGTTATGGTTAAAAAAAAAGACAAATATTTCCATCATACAGTTCTGTTTAAAGCACTTTTATTCAGGTACTACAGAAAGTCAGAGTGATCAGAGTAGCATGGTGTTGCCCCTCCACCACTTGTTGCTGCATATCCATCAAAAATTAAATCTGTAATACATGGACTGTCATGGTGTCTAAGCTAAAGGAGCACCATCCATCACTCTTATTAAGGTATCACTGTTTTACATGACACGGTAATTACACTATATAATGTGTGGATTTTGCTTTCCAATGTTTGTGTTATATCAGTGCAAAACTAACGTCATTAAGGTCATTGTATTTTGTAAATCTCACACCTGTTATAGCCCTCAAATGACTTATTGTAGAAAAAATAATGATATTTCCCTCGATCGTGGTGCATTTGGTTGATTCTTTTCCACATTTCCTCACAGCTGAGATGAAAAGTTGATTTAAAAAAATAATTGTGTGGCTTGTAACTTTTGATGACAAAAGGTCTTCAGTCGAAATAACATTGTATAAGATCAAATATAAGAATTACCCTGGGTTTGTGCTGCTCTAAGTACAGATTCAGCCTCATAAGTGTTCCTTGCCACGCTGACCATGGTTGAAGTTCATTTGTCTTACTCCAAGGTTTATTTTGGGCTTCCACAACATCCCTGAGAAGAGGAAATCAAGTCAAAGTGCTCCGAGGATCCCTCACCAGCTGTGTTAAAGTGCCATCTGTTGGCAGACAAAGAAATTATTTTTATATGAAAACATGGGCACATACTGCTGTGCAACAGGAGCTTAAAAATTTCCCATTATCTTGCAAGACTCATGTAACACCACAGCCTTATGAAGCCATATATGTAAAATGGGTTTCTTTTTTACTCCACCATGGTGGGATTTTGAGGCGACACAGGACTGTATGTTTTTCTGATTACTTATTCATTGCAACTGTCCGTGCCTGGGCTTCACTCTCGAATCTGTCTGTCTTTTTGCCCCGCTTTTGCTGTCAGTCACTGTCAATGGTGTGCTCTGTTCACATTCAGGGGGAGAAGGGGGAGTCTGGCGTCCCTGGGGAAAAGGGAGAGAGAGGAGATCCCGTACGTATTTTCCTGCCATGACATTTACAATGCCGCCGTGTTACAGAGTCATTAACCGAGGCCTCCTCCCACAGGGTCAGCCAGGTGCAGAGGGGACCGGCGGCGCGAAAGGACAAAAAGTAAGTCACATCAATGTCAAATGTCAGGTATGATGAGTCCCCTTGTTTATACTCACTGAAACTCGGTGTGCCTGAGTGCTGAAAGGGTGGAAGCAAGTTCAAGCAGATTTACTGACACCTTGATTCAGAGTCCTTTGTGTTAGTCGTCTTCCTGGACTCCAGACACCCTTCAAAGGTCTTTGAAATCGTATTGCTGCAAATAATGAATCTGCAGGTGGTTATTACTTGTTTATCTCCCGTGCTCCAGTAAGCATGATTCAACTCATTTGCTTACTGCAGACAGATTGTGTTTAATTTCTGGGTGTGTGTGGTTGGGCGCCTCGTTTTGTCCTTGTTTAATTGTGTACAAATGGTAATTTGGAGTAGAAACTGCTAGCAGAATAAAAAAGAAAAAAACATAATCTAGATTTTCTGCTTTAAACCCAGTTTGTTATTAACTTATTAGAGTATTTGAAAAAATTTGCATTTTGTCACGTTTCAACCCCAAATTTCATAGCACTTTTTAGGGATTTAAATGATAGACCAATTCAATTAAATTTTATATACGTAGCCACACAATGTACCAATGGGGTGACAGAGGTTAAAGAGTTCCAGGTCCCCCGCTGTCTCAGTCGGACAAGACCCTTCACCCGAATTGCCTGTTGGCGGTGGCATCCGTTGTATGGCAGCCTCGCCTCTGTCAGTCTGCCCCAGGGCAGCTGTGGCTACTGACATAGCGCACCACCATCAGGGTGTGAATGGGTGACTGTAGTGTAAAACGCTTTGGGGTTGTCAGACTCGTTAAAGATCTATACAAGTACAAGCCAATTACAACACGTCATCTGAAGGCTTTTTGCAAAGTCAAATTCTATTAAATCATCCAGACAGATTGGTCAAAAGATTTTCTATCTAAGAAAATCCAGCAGATTGCATCAAGTCTTGACAAGCAGCATTCACTGAAATAACGTAGAGCCATTGTGTCATTGACTTAGCAGCAATCCCTCATACTGAGCATGCATGAAGATTGATAGATGGATAATAACTTTATTGTTCCCCGATAGGGGAAATTCATCCATCCATGAATTGACAGTAGAGAGGAAAACTCCTCTTTAACAGGAAGCAAAACCTCCAGCAGAATCAGGCACCGTGTGAATTTTGTTATTGCGTACACTGTCCACCAGAGCAACTCTGACTTTATGCTCACAGATGTCTGTAGTGTATTCCACAACTGCAGCATTTAGCATTGAGGCATGTGGTGTTTTTCACTGTTTCAGAGATAAAAAGCTCTGCTGTTGTTGTTTCGAACCAGTTCGCACCAGTTCTAATTTGCTCACATTAGTCATATGCAGAAAAGTGAAGTGCGGCTGACTTTGGCCATAGCTAAAACCCAATGTTTTGCTAAAACATTAAGACTGTGTGTGTCGCCCAGTGACTTCCCTGGGTTGATGTGTAAAAACTGCCCAAAACAGGCTGGAGCAATAAGGAGTAAATTTACAAATTAGGAAGGATTAGGACAAGTAAGGTTCCTTATTCTAAGTCATTTAGTCTCTTACGCTACAACCAACCTACAGGACCAAGAGGTTCCACTTTTGAATTGTCCAGGGACAGAGCAGAGACACAAAAAGAACACAGAAACACACATTGATCCAGGAATCCTTTCTATGTTAGAAAGGGTGATAGCAAATTAACTGCCTCCAGGATCGCTTCACAGCTAAACAGGATGTCAGGCCAGATGCTGCTGGCATAAAGAGGAAGAAACAGAGAGAACATAAAGTTAAAAGTTGAAATAACCACAAATAATGCAAAATTGGAGATCAGTAGGAGGATGCATCAGAGTGAGAGAAATTTGTGCACATTTGTGAAGAGCAAGGGAAAATATCCATGTAAGCATTTGCATTTTACATTAATACCCCATAAAAATGCCTTCAGAAGTCACTTAAATAGTCAACACATGCCACCTTTGTGTCATTTATTCTATAAAAACACAATGTGTGGCAGATCACTACTCCACATATAAATCTGAAAATACCACCCCCACCATGGTGGCACCATCGTGCTAAGGGGATGCTTTTCCTCAGCAGTGACAGAAAAGCCAGTCAGTAAGTAGGAAACTGGATGAAGCCAACTATAGGGCAATCCTGGAAGAAAACCTGTTAGAAGGTGCAAAGGACATCATAAATGAGTGGAAGTTCACATTCAAGCCAGACAACAACCCTCACACTCAAGAGAGTTTCGAAACATTTTAGATCAAAGCGTATTTGTGTGTTAAAATACAGCTTTCAATCTTCAGACATAAATCCAGTTGTAGTATTGGGGCAAGACTTTGCTGAAAATTGCTGTTCACAAATGTCCATCATCCGATCTGTCTGAGCGTGAACTAGTTTCTTAAAAAAGAGCGGACAAAAAAGTCTGTCTTTATAATGTTCAAAGCAAGTAGAGTCATACCCCAAAAGACTCACTGCTATATCCGCAGAGAAAAAGTGATGCAAATTAGCTAAATCTGGTTCAGTTTTTCATTGGTAAAAGAAATAAAAACCCACTGGAAATCCATATAGAATTATGCTTCTTTGTGTTATTTCATCAGATAAAATGCTAATAAAATACACTGAAGCTTCTGGTTGTAATATGACAAAAGTTGAAAGAGTTGTAGGTCCATACATTCTGCAAGGCGATGTAATTTAGCTGTCAAGAAACTGATTTCTAAACACCTTTTTAGATAAACCCCCTTCTTTGCAGTTTAGGCCTTCGTCTGACAACACCACAAATCTCCTAAAATTGTAGGAAATTTCCTAGTCATTCAATCAATGCCGTTCAAAAGGATTGACCTGTCTAGCTTTTATACAGAAAAGTTTTGGTTGCACCAAAAGGAAAGCTCCTCTACTAAGAAGCAACTTTATTTTCAACCAATGTTGTCAAATCTAATTGCTTTCAGTTGTTCCAAAAGCAGCTAGGCTTGCAACACTAAGACGTTTGCTCACAGATTTGCTCGAAGCTAAACTACAGACCCTCCTTGTCTTACTTTCTCCTCTTCTTGGAGAGTAGTTATTCTATAGGAAAAGTACTTGGTTGACTAAACTAATTTAAATTTATTCTGAAGAAGAGATGAGTGTGCATCGCAAATTTCACTGAAATCAAAATTTTTCAAAGTATTTCTCCCTAAGTATGAAAGCAGCAACATCCATATATGGTCATTAAGGTTACGTTAAATCTGTAGGCATGGGATAATTGAATTCTGTGCCAGTCCATGATATATATATTTTTTTCTTATGCTATTTAAGTTGGTGTCTGTGCCTCATGTCTTTTCTATTGCATTGCTAAAAATCATAACCTGATTATTAGACTCATTCAATTTCTGCATTAAGTAATGTTCCAAACACAGCTTTAGTAAAAAAAAAAGAAATGAAGTCAGTGACAACCTCAGTGTTTTGTTTTTTTACCTAAATATATAATGTATATGATTATTTAACAAATAACTAAAATGTTGTAATCTAACAAAAGCATCCAGATAAACCATTAAGGCCTAAGAAACATCAGTTTCTACAATAGCATGTGATTGTCATCAAGCTAAGCTTCTGTGAACAACGTCATTGTGACTGCTGCAAAAATCAAGCTTCATTTTGGGATTTTTCTCAGGATCAATCCAGCAGGCACAAACCGCATACCTCCTTAATCAACACCGGGCAGATTTGGTGTAGCTCTGATCTACTGATGCCAATTACTGTTGAACAACTATATATATATATATATATATATATATATATATATATATATATATATATATATATATATATATATATATATATATATATATCAATAAAAAATGTTTCTTCATTTTGGAGAAATTTTATTTTCCACTGTGGTAAAAATTAAATGTTCATGTTAAAATATTTCTTTCTTTTCAAAAACAGCCCAAAGTCACAGAGCTTTCTTTTTGTGTGCGTTGCTAAAATCCAACAAGTGAAGCTAAATCTTCCAGGTTTTATACATAGAGGATTCTGTACGAGTAAAACGCAACAAAAAATAATCACAGCATTCTTCATTTTCTGTTTTACAACACCAAATAAAGTTTACCAATCTTTTTTTACATACCTAAAAATGTGATGTGTACCATGTTATCTTTTTTCTACAACATCATTTATATTAAATTACAGAGGTGTCTGACTTAATATTTCAGAAAAAAATGTTTATACTTCTCGGTATTTCTTAGATCGTTAAATAGTTGACTCAAATAAAGAAGGTTTAACAGGTGTCAAGTGTCGTGATCATCCATCATTTATATCAGTAACAGAGGCAACGTCACACCCTGTGTGTGAGAGAGAGCAGTGAATATTAAATTGTTCTGTAGCTTAAGGATTTCACTAATATTTCAAAACAAAGACAACATTTTATAGGTATCACTTTAAACTGTGCTTAGCATCTTATACTAGTTAACAGTCATTCAAGTCATTGTGTGTATTTGATGTAGCCTTAACTTAACATGACCTAAGCATTCTCCACGACTGATGGAAATGGAGTCAAAAGGATAAAATAGAGTAACTTTGGTATAGTATGTTCAGCTCCCTGCTGTGGCAAACTAAACAAACAGCCGACATGCCTCCATAGAAAACACAATTTTCTTCTAGATCCTTCCTACTACTTTTGTTCTTTGTCTGACTTCATTTTAATTAGCACATTGATGTTGAAAAAGGGCCAATTGAGTCTTTATCCACTCAGATATAGCCTCCAGTGTGACCTAGTAAGGCCTATGTTAGGTACCTTTACTGATCAGAAAAAGATTGGATTTCAAGTCTCGGACCGGGCGGTTGGCGGTCATGGCTGGTTAAGCATAAAATTCTCTGATTCTTGTCAACAATCAATTTCTTGGTTGCATCTCCAGCGAAAAATGAAAGTTGCCCGAACCACTGAAAAAGCGAAGCATAAGCCATGATGCCGCAAACTCCAGTCACAGCCATTTGGTTTCATCTGCTGAATTGGTGCAGCTTCAGCACCGTCTTCTTCTGCCCTCAAAAGCAGACTTTTCTCTGTGCTGTTGGTGTAACGCTGCTAATTGACTGGCTTTTGTCATTGCTGTTGATTTGCCAGCATTTCAACACCTACCACCGGTGTATCTGATGGCATTGAAGAGGTTATGTATATTTCACACATTCTGCAAAAGCAAGCTGCGAATAGTTCTGCTGGTGGTGCAAAGAGAGAGAGAAAAAAAAAAAGATTCCTAGTGTAGGCAGACACTCAAGGAAATGAAAGAGAAACTTGCTGCTTTCAGTCCCCTCTTTTAAACGATTTACATTCCAAACGTGTAAGTCTAGCATACAGTAACATTTCAGTCTCAGTCAAAGCGATAATGACGCCGACTCTCCTGGAGCCATGCCTTAAAATTAAACAAATCGCTAGTTTACTGAACAACCCGGAGGATTTCAGGATTTACATATTGTCTCACAATATCAGCATGTCTTGTATCTTCACGCAGACAAGGATTTAGAGACTTCAAAAGCCCCCCGTTTGTGATCAAAATTAGGAATTTAACAGAAGTTTGTATACTTGGTGAGCCACAGCATGTGCTCCCTGCATGCTTGTTAATTGCTCAATAATGTACAGAGTGCAAATGTGATGTTTTTTTTTTTTGTTTAATTGGAGGCAGAAAATTTATAAGATGTAAATAATGAATTAGAAAATGGAGGCTCCCTCCAGCAAGTGTCACAATTATAAACCATTTACGGTTCCCTGGAGCTCCCCATGAAAAAAGGATTATATGAGGTACAACTGTAACCTTTTTGACAAAATCCTAAAAGGGGTTTGATGGGGATTTCTTGTCATGTTTAAAACATTTCTAAGGGTTATTGATAGTTACAGGCAATGTGTTCCTCTTGTTATCATCAGGGTGATGTTGGCCCCCCTGGTCCTCCTGGTCCTGCTGCTTCTGTAAGTACAATATTGTGATAAAACTCCACATCAGACGATGTCTTTTTTTCTGCTTTATTTATGTTTTCTTACAAGAGTGATCCATTACCTTGGACTTATGCCACCATAAGCACAGACCAAAGCATCCCTGCATCAGTAAATGTTAAGCTCATACCATTTGGAGACAAAGCAGAGGGACTTAAACAGGCAGAAAAGTGTTTATCTCCGCTGTCACCCTCCCCACCAGGCTGCTATGTCATCATGTAAGCAATATCCTCCCCCTTGAAGAGCTGCAGACTTATTCTATCTTATATTTAGATTTCCTTTTTGCGCCATGGATGAATAGCAGAGGAGCGTGCATAAGGGCGTTAAATATGGGAAGCCTTTTTTTATGGCAGATGAGCTTTTTTGTATTTAATTTGACTGAGTAGAAGCTTTTTTTTTTTGTTACTTTAAGTAATTATTTGCTCATTTCCAGAAAACTCCCTGTGACTGATCTTTACTGATTGCAGAGATTGTTGAAGTCAAAAAAAAAAAAAAAAAAAAAAAAACTTGCTCCAGCCGTGATAGTTTAATCTCTCTCTTGGTACTCAAAAGCCTTCATAGGGGGAATAAATGAGGGTCACAGGGCATTGGCCTGTTTTTTATGCTAATAATTGTAAATTATAGCAAATTATGTTTCTGGGCTAAGTGGAGCTTTTAGTTAATAACTAGGTACACATTTTGAGAAGAAATTTATGTCGGGGGGGATATGTGGTGAGTGCTAAAGTCGCTGAATTGTAGGAGTGATTTCTTAAAAATTCAAAAGTAAAACATCATGGTGTGAGGAATCGATTAAGATGTGTAAGGAGGGGGGGGGGGGCAGTAATATCACCAAAAACACAATAGAAACAGCTTAAATTGTCAAATAAAAACATGTTCTGGAAGCCTTTGTTTCTCAAAGTGAGGGCTTTGACATTTCGATAACTCTCTGCTAATGGCTTTTGTTCTGAAGAACAGCTGTCTATTGAACCCACTGAAGGCCTTGGACAACAGCTTGGAAACAAAGTTTGATCGCTCTCATTCATATTCTCATTTTCACCGCTTGTTAACGAGCAATTCATATGGAAATTAGACACGTTAATTATAGATCGAAGAAATATCGCTCCCTCTCCTCTGGTTTCACTGGTTTCAATCTTACAAAAGAAAGGGAAGTTCAATTAACATGAGAGGATACTACTGGAGGTGGCTTGAAAGGCTTTTTTTTTTTAAAGCACTAGGGGCTTAGATAGTAGGTTTTGCCCTACCATACAGGAAAGGGTAGAACATTTAAACATTCCTGTTTAGTGGAGTCTTTGCCTCTATAGATATTGTATATAAAGTGGAGGGTAAGGCATTCGTCACTTGATAAATGGGTCTGTTTGAATATTCTGGTATACCGGTCTCTGTCTGTGCTCTGCTCCTTCCCACAGCAGATAATTTTGGCAGTTACGCATTGATTTCCCTTACCCAGCAGAAGCAAGGGTTCACATCATTACCCTCCTTTCATAAAACTTCTCGTGCCTCTGTTTATTAGTGACAAGGAGGGGAAGTCGACTTGCAGGCATGCACGGCCATCACAGCCAGCTATGCCCTTTAAGGGAGAAAACAGTCCTCTTTTTATTGCTCCGCTGCTGAACACTGGTGTTTTATAATCTGTGAAGCCAAATCTGTTATGCCAATTTATGTTGAAGGAAATGGTCCTTTGCAGAACAGCAGTGCTCTCGCAGAACGAGAGAGAAAAAGAAAGCAGCTTTTGAAGACATTTTGTCAGATACTAATGGCAATCAGGCTCTGTTTCATATCTGAGGACAAAGTAGCCCCTTTGTTTTTTAACAGCAGGTAAGGATTGACTGATTATGCCCCTGGGAATCAGTACCCCGCTCGCTTGGACCACTGTTGTTAAAGAGACAGCCATTCATGTCAAGTTCATAGAGCCTGTAATCACAGAAAGGATCAGATAGGGCTCAGAGGCACACTTTAATCAGAAAAAGAAATCTGAACTGTTGAGTTGGATAATAAAGCTCCTTAAAAAAAAGGGGGGAAATGAATGCTAATCTTTTTTAACAAAATTTAAATATAATGAAACCAGCAAAATCTCCCCACACGCTAAAGCTATGGGTCTAACTTTGAGGCTTGCGTCTAAATTGTCTTGCGTCTGAAAGTCTGAGTTGCTAAACTTGCACATAGTTGTGATATACATGGGTAAGGCAAACATAATGGATATAATTTGTGATGAGGTCCCATTAAGTACAATATTGTCACTTAATTTCTTTTGAGGAAATGTTCAGAATGTTCAGCTCTAACATGAATCTGCTTAGTGTGATATTCCATCTAATATTATTACTAATATTTTGCTACAAAGTAAATAATTGTTAATTTTCTCTGTTTTATTTTCCCACAAAGGGCTTGGAATATGTCTCAAATGTTTATCCAGTAATGTTATTTTGACCAATTTTAATAAAACCATCATTTGCATCTTTAGTGAATCACTTGCTAATTTGCGTGTTTTATAGAGGCGTAAAGATACATCTTTTTTGTCATTATTTATTATTTCTTGTGGTTGCCTGTGGCCATCAGCTGCTCTGCACACCTGCATTGCTCACACAGAGCAACATCATAAAAATGAGCAAACATTCAGCACAATCCGGGGAAGAGATTGTTTATATGATTAGCATAGGACGTTTGGCAAAACAATATCACACAAAAGAAAAATGCAGTCTTTCGAATATTTTAAGTCAGAGCTCTAACTATTGGTCCATTGGGTGGTCCTTCATCAGGTGACTTCACAGTTTGGGTTCAGACTGCTAAGCTGATTTTGTTTAAAAAAAAAAAAGTGCTTCAAACCATTTCTGAAGGTGGCCTAAATAAACTGTACTCTGAACATATTGTTCAGAGTACAGTTTATTTAGGCCACATATAGTGTCCCCACATATAGTGGGGACACTATATATAGTGTCCCCACACATATTTAAAACTGTCTGAATGCAGTTGGGTTGGGCAGGTTTTCTCTCATATTATATAAATGAAACTGCTCAGGACAGCTGATCAATGTCAGACTATCCTTGGTGATGGTTTTAAAAATAAATAGAAAGGAGTGGATCTAAATATAAACGTTATATTTTCTAATCAAACTCTGACTCAGTGAGTCATATCAAGAGATTTATGAACCAGTTTATTTAGGCCTGCTTGTTGTTTATTGGCAGTAACTGCCAGATTCCTGAAGACCATTTCCAGAACACTGTGTCTTTTATTACTTGTAGGTGATGACAGCTCATGGGCTAAGACAGCTCTCGGGAACTGTAAGCAAATGTTTATATCATATATTTCACGTGTGTCTGCATATGCTGTCTTATTGCCTCGTGCTCCCTCTTTTAAACTGCAGCAAAATGCATTGCATGGATTTTGATGTGGTGTGTTTTCTCTTGTTTTTTTTCAAGGATGAAAGAGCCCAGAAGGGTGAAAAGGGAGACGAGGTAACTATTTTTCCTCGTCCTTGCTTGCAGAAAAGCGTAGTGTGACTCACTTTGGATTTTCAGGCACTGCATCCAACGCCATGGCGTGAATAATACTTCCCATTTCTTACGTAACATCAACAAAAGTGCCATTGACATTTGATTGCGAAACAACAATTGATCACCTGCTGGTCAGATGGAGGGCTTTATTGCAGCCTTGCGCTCAGTAAAGGCGCACAAAGTGAAGCGCAGAATAAACCGCGGTGGGCTTATTGTTTGGATCCCAGAGCTGCAAATGCATCTACTTCAGCCCAGCAAATTATAAAAGCCTCTGATGCAGCTTTTGACCAGACATCAAAAGGCATCTCCATACAATCAACATCATACATATTTAGGCAGTGGTTTGTTGTTGATCCTCAGGGTTTTTATTTGAAATAGACAATATGAAAGAGCTCCATCTGAACTTTAATTGGAGTAGGTTTATGTAAGGATCGTGTGTGATTAAGAATTATTTTGTGTTAAAGTACAAATAAGGTCACATGTGGCTCAGAACTGATAGAAAATTATCAATTAAGAGCTTCTGAGGTGACTGAGAAAATGATACGGACGATGCTGAAATAAGAAGGAAGAGGAATTGATTTTATGAGTTGTTCTTAATTTCTTTTATTGTTTATCTCTTTTGTTGTCCTTGTATTTTTTTTTCCTTGTTCGGCGACCTTGAGAGACTTGAAAATAAAAATGCATCACTATTATGATGAAGATAAAATGTAAAGTACAGGAAAAATAGAAAGCATTGTTTCAAGAAAACACTAACTGCCAAATCGCCGCCAGCACTGAAGGCTTTTTCATAATGTTGGAGGTGCAGGCAAGAAAAATACAGAGCGTACAACAGCAGCTTCCTTTTTGACCAAATAACTCCATATGTGTCAAAAGCATTATGCTGGAAACGTCGCCTTGAATACAGAGGCAGACAAAGGCATTGTTTGGGCGCACAGAAACATACACATGCATGGGGAGGGAAAAAAAGAACTCTATATAGCTTTTCACCAACCCAGAGGAATGACAATTTCTGTGTAAAAGTTAGACCTTGATGCGCTGAACCTAAGAGGTGTTACCCAAAACAACTACGCCTGCATATCAGTCAGTGGTCAGAGCAGTTAGAGGCACGCGGACAGGCTGACACAACAAACAGGTGTTAGAGGCAAAAGGGCAAAAGAAGACCAAGGAGTTCAGATGGCCAAATAGGACTGAAATAAAGCAGGTGAAAAGCAAGCAAGAAAAAAAAACAGGATATACAAAACATTTTTATATAACAGGTGGTGGTACAGAGGTGAAAATAAACTAAAAAGATCTGGGGGGGGGGGTGGTAAAGAACAAGGTATATCATTTATGCTGAGCATCCATGTATCTACACTAATATCCTGTTGGTGTGCCTCTTTTCAAACAGAAGTCCTCTGGCATGTCCAAACATACAGCCTGACAGCTTTAGTGTTAAGAGATGCAATATTGTCAGAGAAAGAAAGAAAGCACCAAGGACGTTGAGAAAGCAATCAACTGAAGGCGTAGAAAGACTTAATGCGCCACCTTAATTACTTTAACGTAAACTGAATTTGAGAATTGTATTGGATGCAAGTGATTTGTTCCCCCACAAAGCACTTTTACATAGTTTAAATACAGACATAACATAAAAATTCAATTCAATTCAATTCAATTTTATTTATATAGCGCCAAATCATGAAACATGTCATCTCAAGGCACTTTACAAAGTCAAGTTCAATCATATTATACAGATTAGGTCAGATTATACAGATTGGTCAAAAATGTCCTATATAAGGAAACCAGTTGATTGCATCAAAGTCCCGACAAGCAGCATTCACTCCTGGGGAACCGTAGAGCCACAGGGAGAGTCGTCTGCATTGTACATGGCTTTGCTGCAATCCCTCATACTGAGCAAGCATGAAGCGACAGTGGGAAGAAAAACCACCCATTAAGTAAGGAAGTTTTTTTTTTTTTGGTTGATTTTTATTTTTTCCTTTCTAGAAAAAATGCTTCTGGTCAAAAATTCTTATAAAGTTGGGAAGCTTGTTAATGTCCTCATGAATGCGCCTACATTTTTAAGAAAAATAAATTCTTAGGTTCAACCAGCAGAGTCGGGTATGTGTGTTGCATCCATAAAAATGTTGCCAAATCCTCTCTGCCAATGCCAAACAACATTTGGGGTAACGTCCCGTCCCTGGTAAAACAGGACTCGCTTTCACCAGAGGCTTACCAAATGTAGAGCGATATCGAGATGAGCTTCTGTAGCCGGTGACGACCCCATAGCTCCACTGCCTGAGACCTAATTCTGTCCTCCAACATGTCAACAATTGCTTGCACAGCGCAGCTTTATCAAAGACTACCTCCAGAATTTGGGTTTGAAGTATGAAAAGGCCTGTCTGCAGTCCTGACCTCAACCCCATTGAACACATGTGGGATCAGCTTGGACGTGCTGTGTCCGTGCCAGAGCGGCCAACACAGTCACATTGGCTGAATTTTGTAAAGTTCCTGTTGAGAAACTGAATTTCATCCCACAGCAGTGTGTGACCTTAGGAAAGAGGAGGCAGGTTGTTGTGGTTATGAGCGCTTCTCTGACATACATGCTTGTTTCTTCAAACTTCAACCATCCATTTCAATATATCCGACCAAACAAGAGAATAAGCTGTTTAGTTTCAGCACAGAGCATTTTGCAAGTTTTACATGGATGCAAACATTATACTCTGTTCAACCCACAAATGCATTTTACTTCCAAATGTGCAACAAACCAAAATCTTTTTGGTCTTTTTTGCTGGTGGCATTTATATTTGCATCCCTGGTAAAGATGTGTAAAAAGAGCCTCTGTTGAGAAATAAGTGTTTTTTAACAAAACCATCACAGGACATATGTTGGTTCTTAAGCATTTTTCAGTGTGCTACTTTCTTTTTTAAGTTGATCTGACATTGTAGGAACTTTTAATTAGTAATGCACAAGTTTCTGTTAGCTTGGGGTATAAATATGACTTGATACAGAGGCGCATTTCTTTCAGACCCTTGCCAGGAGACCGGAAAATGTATTAAATAAAACATAAAACCATTCGAACCTGTCTAGAAATCACCAGGTTTAAGAGTGATGTCAATGCCCACAGTTTTCTGTCCTACCGTTCCAAACAGAAACATGTAGAGTTTGCTAAATTCACATAGACTTTAATTGAAATAATTTACAGTGTTCAGATAAGATGATGTTGGAGCTTTTTTTGCGTGTGACAAACAAGATTTCAAATTGAAATCTGGTTGGCCCTTAAATAAACCCTGAAAAATGGATTGGTGGTGGTTCTTTTGAAAGGACATGATACAAAATATATTGCTAGACAGACATAAATAGTTCACTAGATGTAAAATCAACCTTGTTTCATGGTCAGCTAAGTCCCCATAGCTAAATGCAATGGAAAACCTGTGAGTTTAGGAGACAGGAGCATACGAGAGGAGCCAGGATGTGCAAAGAGGAAGGCTTAAAGATCCCCATCCCATCTTTACCAGGGTTGCAAATAGATATGGCTTTCACTGAAGGCTAAATAAAATACAATATGCAATCGTTGAAATATTTGGATTTGTTCAAGCTCCAAGAGATTCAAGATGTTCTGCAGTATGGTTGAATTTTGTTTGTTTGATTAAAATGAGGTCTAAAGTTCATAAAGCAGGAAAAAAAAAGATGTTATGATTTAATCCCAACAGGACAGAGAAGCTACTTGTTTGTTATTGCTGATAACTGCTGAAACACGAAGGGGTACTTTTTGAAACTTCTCATGGGTTCTTTTTAAACTTAGACATAGTCAGGAAGAGGAATGAGTTATTTGAGCATTTTTTTTTGTGTGTGTGTCTGTGTTGACAAAGGATGCCCTCCTGTTTCTTTACTTGTCTGCAGGGCGAGAAAGGAGCTCAAGGACCACCAGGCTTTAAGGTGAATTATTTGCGGACCTCAATCTCGCACTAAATTCTGAACATCAATATCCACTGCCAACAAAATAAGGCTCAAAAGTCATTCATGCCCAGAAAGGACCACTGTTTGTAGTCTCTGGGGCTTTCTAACAGTACCAGCAGGTTAGAGCACATTAAAGTTTATAGACTGTTGAAAGTCATTTATACTGTAGAAAACTCTTCCTTTGACACTCGTTCTGAGATAAGACTCTATAAGTTATGTTTCTAAACTGTCATCAGTCATTCGATTCATTTCCCCTTTTAGGTTCTGATTTCTTAAGGTTTGTAAATGCTGTCTGTGTGTACAAAAGGCTCTCATGCATTCTGAGTCACAAAAGAGTCACATATGAACTCGTGCTTCCTAACAACAAAGTGCACATACCTATATGTTTTTCTTTTTCTTTTTCAACCTTCCCTTTTCCCTCTTATTTCGGCTTTGTGGTGATGCAACAGGGAAGCATAGGACCACCGGGACTGAAGGGAGATCAAGGACCGGAGGTACGCCTTGGATATCAGATCCGCTGTGTCACTTAGGGTCGTTTTGAGCTTGATGTTTCGTATGAACAATTTATGTGAAGAGAGGCTGAGTCCAGAGAAAATGTCTTCATAAAAGCAGTGCTTGGAAGAGAAAATGAATACCCCTTGAACCTTTTCAGAAAATGCCAACCTAAAGCCACAAACTTCAATGCATTTATTTAGTTTATGTGACAGACCAATAAAAAAAATAATCTTAAGATATGACTGGGCTGTGAAGGCTTTGATGGTTTGTTAGAGAACATTAGTGAACAAAAAGCACCATGACGACCAAGAAACACACCAAAATGGGGTCTAGAAGTTGAAAGCAGGGTTAGCTACTAACAGCATGCCAAGCTTTAGAAATGTCACAGAGCACCTTTCCATGCATCTCAGAGTACATAGTTGCAAACCTGCCAAGTCATTGTCATTGATGAAGAGTGGCAAAAAGAAAGCTATTATAGTAAAAAAAGCCATCAGAAGTACAACTTGCACGTTGCTGCCAGCCTTGTAAGGGGCATATGCAACAAGAAATAAAATGAAATGTAATGGCATAACGCTACATGAAGAGGAAATCTATTACTTGGCATTATGCTGATCTCACCATCCCCATCATGAAACACAGTGGGGGCAGCATCATGCTGTGGGAATGCTTTTTTTTTCTTTTTACAGCAGAGAAAGAGAGGCTAGTTATAGTTGATTTTAGAGTTTTAATTTGAATGGAGGTAAATACAATCCAATCCTGCAAGAAAGCCTTTTGGAGACCTTTTTAAGACAAAAGACCTGAGACTGGGGCAGAGGTTCACTCTCCAACAAAGCCGATACCAGACCTGCAAAATCATGGTTTAGATCAAATCATATACCTGTGTTAGAATGGCCTTGTCCAAGTCTAGACCTTAATCCAATAGAGAACCAATGGCGAGTCTGCAAAATTCTGTTAACAGACTCTTAATCCAATCTGACTGAGCTCGAGCAAAGAACTGGCAACTGTTTCAGTCCCTAGATACACTAACCATGAAAACTCACAGCTAAAAATAAGATTGTATTTTGAAAACATTACATTTGATGATTGTTGCACAAGTTGTTGTTGGTCTATCACATATAGTCCCAACCAAACGCATTGAAGCTTGTGGTGGTAACATTAAAAATGTAACCATTTTTAAAAATACTAAAACCGTCTATGAATGTACGTTCTAAACCTGCCTAATTCAGCTCAGGATTGGGAGCCTGATCTTCAGCTTTCAATTAGTGAGATCGCTTGACCAACACTGTGACATGCAAGACAAACAACCATTTATACTCTCAGATCAGGACAAATTAAACTCCCCAATTAACCTGAAATAAGTGTTTTGGGACTGTGGAAGGAAACCAATGTACCCTGAAAAAAATCCATACAAATGTTACACACAGAATTAAAGTGCCCGGTTTTGAACTTAAGGCCTTTTGATTTCTTTTTTTATTGTAGGAGTGAATGATCCACCACACTGCAAACAGAAGAAAAAAAATAGCTTTTCCTTGAAATAAAACAAGTTTTTGAAACGCCTACATGCCAGACCAACAATGTAGTCCCTTTCGATACAATAGTGTCTCTATTAGTTGGGGCCAGAGGATCAGGGCAAATGTTAAATGCAGATGATAGCCCAAAGTATTGTTGTTGTTGTTTTTTTTTTTATACTTTACCAGGGAAAACCAGGTCTACCTGGATCCATTGGGCTCCCTGGACTCCCGGGCGATTCTGTAAGTACTCTGGCACTAAACAGCAGCACTTAATGTCAAGCTCTTCTTTTCCCCCAGTGCCTTATCTGTCACCTTGCCATATCCTCCACTCCACTAACTCATCCTGTCAAGGCGAAAGCCAGCGATAAACAGATCAACCTGAACAGACAGAGACAGAGAACGGGTCAAGAGGAAAAGTCCAGATTTGTTCTCTGTTTTTGGTTGTTTTTTATTTTTATTTTTTTTACACAGACGATCAGTAATCAAATTTAAGAATTAAGTAGTGGAAAGAGGCAAATCTAAGCGCTTTATGCAAGCGATGGAGGCAGCAGCCCAATCTGTTCTGTGCACCTGCTTCGGTAATGAGCATCTGTCTTTATTCAAAAGCAGGGAGGGAAAAAGGCATTCCATAAATCCTGGCCAGGGGAAGTTTTGTTGGAGCACAGCTGCCCGCTGAAGCAGTGAGGAGGAGGAGATAAATGCGTGTGTGGGGAGATGAAGGCCCGGTGATAGATGTGTCTCTTTTCACCACTATTTACAGGGCTTACCAGGGGAGCCAGGGGTGCCTGGGAGAGATGGTCTGAAAGGAGAAAAGGTAGGTAAACATCAAATCAAGCTCTCACCTCAAAGACAAATATAAACCCAAGATCTTTTATCACTACCAGAACATGCTTAGACAACTCATGGAGACACCTTTCGGATTGCTCGTCCTGCACACCGTCCTCGATTACGTTGTGGCTTTATGTTCTCGTGTCTGATTTCCTGCAGCTGAAGAGCTGAAAGCAGCAAAGTAGGAGAGTGGAAAACTGTGTAGTTTAAATTTAGTCTTGACAGCCGTACTCAAGATTCCCTGTCTCCTGGAGACGTCTTGCTAAACTTGAGGGTGAAGTAAACCAAAACGGCCTGGAGAAAGACTCTCATGTTGACGTTTCAATTTCTGGACCATAGAATTTACAATTTGCAGTCAGCTTACTTGTGTAAATAGGTTATGATTCTTTTTCTTTCTTTTTTTTTTTCTTGTATGTGCGTGTGTTGCTTTTTGGAAAAGATAATTGGTTCTACGTGTTTTTCTTAGTTTGTACATAAAAGCGCAAGCCAAAAATATATATTGATTTGTCATTAGCCTTCAGCCAAATACAATATTGACCTAATTTTGTTCTACAATAAATGAGAAAAAGTCATCCCTCCATGGCATGGGGTTTCATCCGTTTTTATCTTATGGCACTAGTGGCCTTTAGCAGACATTGACCTGACAGGAAATGGGGAAGTGAGAGAGGGAGAAAATATTGCGGCAAAGGTCTACGGGCCGGGACTCGGACCCAGGACGACCATGTCGAGGACTGAGGCCTCTGGACATGGATTCTTCCCCTGCACCCCTGCCGTACCCGGGGTCTCATTCATAATTCAGACCCGGCTTTAATTCAATGACAATTTTATTTAAAAATGATGGCAGGTGGCTCCATTTTAGCCATTTTGGGTAGGAAAATATCATAACAGCAAAAGTGTGAAATAGTGAACGGGCAAAAAAAGTATATATATATATATATATATATATATATATATATATATATATATATATATATATATATATATATATATTAAGAAACACATCACCTCAGGACCAATCGCAAACTCTAAAGGGGCAGATTGCCCATAATCTCAGTGGATCATCTTGTAGGATGTGAAAGGATGAATTTATCTATAACTGTGGGACTATGATCTGACAGGGAGTGTAGATGTGCTTGATAAAAACCCCAAATCCATAGCAGGGCAACAACGACAACATTTTTGGAAAACTCACTGAGTGAAACACTATTTTGAAGTTTTAATGTTTGCTGCTGCATTTTCTGTTTTGTTGTCAAGTTTTTTTTGTTTTATTTTGGGGGGGGGGGGGTTTTCATTTTTTCAAAATCTGGTATGATTTGTATAAAATACAATGTGGTGTTTCTGAGATTAGTGAAATATGTTTTTTTTTTTCAGTTTTGTAGGTTTTAAAAAAAAAGGGGTTTTCAGTTAATTTCTTTCTTTCCCTTTGATGCCAGTTGCAAATGTCAGCAGTGGCACAGTATATGTAAAATGCATTCAAAACAGAAGCTTAAAACTACACAAATTTCACATCAACAAAATGAAACCTACAATTATAAAAGACTGAATATAGTGTGAAATAAATATGTAGAAAAGTGTGTAACTTCTGTTCAGGTCTGCATATTCATGTCCACTTTTTATGCCTTACATTTTCCATTTCACTGAGTTGGTGACAGCACATTTGCCACTTTGTTTACTAACTAACATCTGTTTTCCTGCCCACAGGGAGACTCTGGTGGAGTGATTGGGCCACAGGGGCCTCCAGGTCCTAAGGGAGAGCCTGGAGAACCCGGTGGTGGATACATGGTGGGTGTCACGTAATGCATGTACAAATTAGCTCAATTTAAATGGACTCAATTCAGTATAGTAGTAATGTCAATCATCTTTATTTGTCATTGCAACATAAATTCCTCAGAAATTCTTCCCCTGCAGTTAACCCATCCCTTATAGGGTGCAGTGGGCTGAAAATGTATCAACAACACATAGATTGAACACCTGTGGAAATTTCTACATTAAAAACGTTCAGCTCATCCTACTATCCAATATGTCACTAAACCCAAGAAACAAAGATTTAAGCCCTTATATATATATATATATATATATATATAAGAGAGAGAGAGAGAGAGAGAGAGAGAGAGAGAGAGAGAGATACTTAGTAATTAAGATATTGTGAAATAAGTGAGCAACTAAGTAACAAGAAGGCAATGAATATAAAATTATAATTTAAATTAATATGGAACTAATGCCAAAATAGATATTAGTTAAAGGTCCAAAACTATTGACCAAAACAAACAAAAGTGTATTTGTTGTCCATGGATGAGAAAAGCACTCTTAAATGCTTCTAGAATAAACTTTTGCACCAAAAATAAATACACTTGAAGAACTTTGGGGTCAGAAGCCAAACATAAAATATATAAAAAATAAATCAATGAGTATATTACGATCACGTAAGAAGGAATTTTATTTAAATTTTAAGTCTGACACATTCAAAGTATGATTACCACCAAAATGTGTTGCCTAAACATTTAGCTTCACATTCAGATTTTGCTCTGACAGGGTGAACACCAAATCCTCTGATTCCTTTGGCGACCGCTTAAAATTCCCCGAGCCTCGGCTGGCTAACAGAATCTCTCCATTGCCATAAACGCGCTGACAGAGCGGGGTGTGTCGCGGTAGAAATCCTTGTTCTGGAAACGTGTTCTGCCATCAGTGAGCACACATGCTGCCCCAGCATTCCTGTTGGACAGTTTACCACTCCATGATATTAGGGAGATGCAAGGCCATTAAGCAATCCGCTCCCAACCCGTGTAATCACCTATCCTTCCATTTTGGCGCTAATAGCTGTTTAAGCACTTTCCTTTATGGAAATAGCTCTGCACACGCCGAAAGGCCCTGAGTTGTGCTCGATAGCACTCGGGCTCCTTAATCATGGGCGGCGCTCTTTAAACTGTCGTGTTTGTCTGTCTGTGGAAACATGAGGCTGAACATTAAGCCCACTGGAAGCAGTGAAAAATCTCCAGCTCTGAAGAATGCACATTTTGAAGGCACTATTTGACGGATTTGCGCGTGTTTATGGTGATTCACTGACCCTCGGTGTATTGCAGGTCTAAAGATCAACAAAGAGAAATAGCTTTCATTTAGAGCAGCCATGCCCCTGTGTTTTACAGAGGTCATTTCTACGAGAAGGGATTAGAAGAAAACACATTTATAACACTTCAGGAGATAAAAAAAATAAAACATAAAATACTAAAGAGTACTTCAAGTTACTTAATTGGTGCTGCCTTCAAATAAATAATAATTAACTTGTTGTTTGTTTTTCTGTGCTATTATTATCATCCCAAATTAGCAATCACTCTGCTCTCTAAAATAATGACAGATGCTTTATTTGCTTCAGCCGAGTGCAGATGCATAAAATCTATTAGAACTTTTCTTTTAAAGAAGCAGTCATTAAATCGGACTTGTCTCAGAAAAGGGTTTTACTTTCCCAACTTATTTGTTTAATGTTTAAGTGACCCCCCCCCCCCCCCCCCCCACTGCCCCCACTCCAATACTGTAGAATTGCTGTGTTAGTCCAAATCCGACTTCAGCAGAACTAATTTACATTGTGCAATGTGGGGCTTGTAACACTAATACATGCTGACCAAAGAAATCAATGTCTCATCTGGATGGCACAGTAAATAATGCTTACACTAGCCTCGGTTCCAATCAACGTTTTGTTCCCCGCGTTGTAGCGTTATCGCTGTGCCTCCTCACATTGAGAGTAATAAAACAGCGCCGAACACCGACTCATAATGCACCGCTGCGTTCAGGTCGCTGTCATTTGTAGAGGTTGTACAAGTTCTGGAATCCAGTTTTAATTAAAGCTCTATAATTTATACTAAGAGAGAGGAGGTGCAGCTCAGCTGACAACTAGATCTGCTGACAGAGGTCCAATGAATTCGTATTCTGATCTGTTCTTCCTGTTGTTTCTGCAGAGCGACGGGCTGTCTCTGAGCAGAGGGTCTCGCGGGCCTAAGGTAAGAGCCGAAGTGTTGGAAAGAGCATAATCATTTTCTCCAGAAAAATGCTGCTTTGTCTTAGGCCAAAGATCTTCTGACCTCACTTTGACTTCGATCACAAATGCTAAGCTGGAGTTATTGATGCACAAAAATCATATTAGTAGGAAGAAAGAAATTTGTATTCATTTCAAATTCTCTCCAAGTCTACACTGCCAGTAAACTCCCTTGCACTCCACGGGTAATTTGTTAGCAGGGATTTGAGCTAATTGTAATCTTTAGCAGCCTTCCAGGTAATTGTCAAACATGTGAGCTGGTGTTATAGTCATAAAAATTGTTTGACTAAAATAAACAGATTTAGCCACGATGCAGCATATATAGACAGAATCTAACTGCTGGTGAAACAGCTTGGATTTCTGGTTAAAACAGGGTTTAAACTGTGTTAATGTACTTTTGTGCCGTTGACAGTAAATATATAGATTCCGAAATCAAATGAGTAGTGGCTTTTTAGGATTGACCCTGTAAATTATTTATTTACTCTTATCGTTTCATTGTCTAAACCTGCTTAGCCGTGCAGGGTTGCAAAGGGGCCAGTGGTCAATGGGTGAGGTGTCTGTAACGACTGTGGGTGTGAACCTGGAAGTCAGCTGAACACAGAGTTACGTTTAAAAGGTTTATTGGAAATGTTCAATGTAGACAGACCAGGAGTTGCTGACAGAGCCAGACTTGACCTGAAACCACCATCGCAGCAGAGCACATGTGAGGTTATGCGACGATGAGTGGGTGAGTGAGGCAGGCATATGAAGGCTGGGAAAGAGGTGAGCAGAGTACAGGGCCGGATTATAGGGGGGCATCACATGACACATGCTTTAAAAATATATTTTTCATAAATTGCTATATTATTTACTTGAAATTGTTGAAAGACCATGCATTATTCGTTTTGTGAACACTGATGTCACAATAATAATAAATGATAAATAAATCAAGATTTTTTTGATTTCAACATTTTAAAACGAGATATTTGAATATTGCTCACTGCTCATATGCCTAAATGTAGTTGTGTAAGTTAGTAAATAGTAAATTACATTACAGAACTCCCCTTGATTATGTCTGATGTTTTTGAACGGAGGACAGCACGGGTGGGGGGGGGGGGGGGGGGTAATAGTGCCCAGGGGCACCACATTGTCTTAATACGGGCCTGGCAGAGTAGGAACCAATTAGTGGCATCAGGTGGAGCTGGTCTGGGCTGATGACTGCTGACTGAGGAGTGGACTAAGCTGATTGGAGGATTTCTGTGGCTGAGAGGTGACAGAGCTGATTCTTAACAAGTCCGGAGAAGTCCAGACCAAACGAACAAATACCTAAATCATGACACTTTTAAGATGTTTTTTAAAATATTTTTTAAATATTTTAAAATCCATGTCTCTTTTTCCTTCCACTTCACAGTCAGGCACTGCCGCTGAGTTGTCCTGTCAAATATAATTACCATAAAACCCACTGAGGTTTTAATAAAAATAAATTAAAAGCAAAGTGGATACTTTTGGATGGTACCTTATATCACGTGATTTCTGGAACTGTTTTAAAGCATATTTAGGTCTGAAAACGTGTACTCATTTTTGGTATAGAGCCACGGACTGTGAACTGGGTTTGTAGTTGTAAGCAAAAAAAAATAAAAAATGTGTAATCATTTATCAGGGGGACGTTGTTACGGTTTTTAGTCCCTGCCGTATCTGTATGATGGTCTTTCAATATCAGTAAGTTAAAGTCGTTCATTGATGAAATCATCACATTTCAAAAGCAAAAATAACTGGAGCTGTTTTGACAAAGGAAAAAGCTGCACTGTTTTCACAAGCTATTTTCAGTGTGATCAGTTAAAAAAAAAACAAAAAAAAAACAAGAATTACAGGGCTGAGACCTGCCAGTTCAGATGAGTTTAGGGTGCACACCGTAACGCTTCATTTCATCACATCCTTTTGTGATTTTTGGAAATTGTTTTGTGTATTTAAATTACCTTTGAACAGGACAGAACAGTTGAGAAAAGCAAACACAGCTAACAGAGTGCAGGCTAGCGCTCTGCAAAATGTTTTACACAGTTTCATCCCAAGATATCTGTATCGCCCTAATCTGCATTGCAAGATTGTTGGCATTCATGCCTTAACTGGGTTCAGGTCCTAAAATAAGTGGAGATTTTGATTAACCAAGTTTGCTGGTTGAAACATCATCCATGCATGTCTGTTGCATATGGACCTCCGAGTGGGTACCGTGTTCTGTGTTTTCTTTAAGAAAAAAACTTAACATAATTTAAATATTAGGTAGTTTTAGTTGGGGGTTTTAAACTCTGCCAACAGACAAAGTTATCATGCTTGTCATTAGTTTTGGGGATTTTTAAATTCTATGAAACTTTTATTCAACACAAAATTATGCTGTGGAATAAAGTTCAAAAGCCACAAATGCCTCCTTCAGCAGAAATTATGTCTCATATATATTTTGCATAATTCGTCTTCGGTCTCTGATATTAGATGGCAAAGATTTTTTTTTTGTTTTATCCCTCCTTCCGGGGTTTCTTTCTTTTCAGAGGTTGGCCGTTTTATCACCCTCCGTTTAGTCTTTCTGGGACAATCCACTGTGGATTCTTTTGAGAGAGTTGAGGATTATTATCTAATTAAAAGTTCAACTTCCAGTTCATCTTCAACTTTCCTATTGCCTTTAGATACCTTTTTTCATTATGTTGAAATTAAAATTTAATTAGTGGGTGCGAAGTCACTTATCTATGGCATTATTCAGACCATATACCCAAAAACAACATCTTTCTGAGCTGACAGCCAGATAATCTAAGAATTCAAAAATATTAAAATCAGTCCAGAGATTAGTATGCCAAAGAGGATTTGGCATACTAAACTGCACTACAGTTATGAATGATGATGAGGATGACAATAAGTTATCACTGATGACCTTAGTAGGGAACATGTTGGTGAATCTTTCAGCAAAATGTGGTAAATAAACTGGGGACAAACGCTCAGACACTTCACACTTTGATACTTGCAAACTCTACAATATTAAAACAATAAGCAGACATAAATGATGCATGGAACCAAATTAGTAAAATAACATAAAAACTACCTAACTGAACGTTTAACTGTATACATGTTTTTGGATTATTGTTTATTTAACACATTTTGCATATATAATGTAATTGTTAGATTTTGGTATGTAAAGTACCTTTATATACACACCACGGGATATAACAAAAATGTCTAATTGAATGACTCATTGACTGATTGATTGATTGATCTATTGATTCAAAACAACACTTTAGTTGCCTTTTGAAGTAAGCAGCACAACCAATGCAATGTAACTATAAGGGAGCTCATTCCAACGTCAAGATGTGACTGCTTTAAAAGAACAATCCCCACCCCCTTTGTTTTTTGTTTTTTACCTGAGGCTAGGAAGCTACTAATAATCTCATGTTAGATGACCCGGGGGCCCAAATAGAAGAGTGAGCCTTTAATAAGTCAGACATGAGCTGTGGAGCTTGGCCTAATAAGTTAACAGCAAGAAATAGAAGTGCTTCTGTGCTGGCTGGCTGGTCAAAAGGTACCCAGGGATGGAGTCTAAACCTTTGCTGAAACAAATCCACGTATTTCCTTTCCCCCACGTTGATGGGTGTATGTTAGTCCAAAGTGTTGACAAGTAATGTGTGCTTCAGGTTAAAAGGGGGAAAAAATGAATGAGGCTGTTAAAATGAAAGTGCAACAAAAAGCAAAGAAGCCACAGGCTAGACAAGTTAAGAGCTGATTGACGAGCGGCGTGGGGAAACTTTCCCATACAGACATGCTTAGCTTGACAGAGCATTTTGGATTTTGATAAGGTTACCATAAATATCTTCACGAAAGAAAAGCTTCATATTATGACCGAAAATAGTAAATGTTTATATAAACAAATTATGTTTGATAGGTTAACATTTGTTTTTTTCAAATAAAAATCACAAGCATATGTCACACATAACTATCAATTCTTTCACTGCCTTTTCAGGTCCTTTTTAAGTGTATATCTAACAGCTCTAAACATCTAGAGACATTTATCTGCCAATTTAGGTGGACAGGCTGTGCTATATTCCTTCTGCATTTCCATTTTTAGATGACAGATTAAACGTCGTTCTGTTCAGACCTCAGAAAATGGGTTTAAAACCTAATCCTGCTTTGAACTTGTCCACAATGTTATCTCTGATGTATCTGGGGTGTTTCTTTGTCTCCATGATGTGGTTTGTTCTCTAATGTTTGTGACAAATCTCTGAGGCCTTCACAGAGAAGCTACACACTGAGTTCAAATTGCACATATTTGCACTCTATTTTACTTATCAGGCGTTTTCTGAAGACACATTTGGAACTGCATTTTGTTTAGTAAAAGAATTTTACAGAATTGTTTTTATTTTTTATGATGCAAATGCTTTGGGTAAAGAGATTTGAAAACCAGGAGCCTCATGTACGAAAGAGCGTGCAGCTCTCATACAAAATGTTGGTGGTAGGAAAAAGTCCTAAAACCAGCCGCGCACAAAAAAATTCTGATGTACGAAACCACGCGTAGACGGGTCACCGCATGTGTTGCCTTGATGAATCCCAGTTGGCGTGGAATTGGACACACCTACATGTATACCTAGGGCCAACCGGTCCTCGCCACCAAATACATCTGCAAATCAGTCTACCATGTATTCTGTGTATTTTCACTGAGGACAGGGTGGCCTTAGGTGGTTTTGTACATCTGAAGGTTTCAGGATTTTTCCCTACCATGACAACGAAGCTGTCAGACAGTCACAGACACCTTGAGGGATATTTGTAATGAATTACTGCAAACCAACAGCTTCTTGAGTGACATCAGCGACTCATTAAAGAAACCGGCTAAAAATAACGTTTGTCCGCTAGTACCAGTTATGTTTGACCTTTTACCGCTTTCCAGCTGCTGCATTGAGCTCGACTACAGTTTAATGCTGATTGTTGTAATGTACAACAAAATCATTGTAATGTAGTGAATATGCCTCCAGTATTTCGAAGAGGAAGTCTGTCCCCCACACTGTGTGGAGTCCTTTAAATCTTTAAGACAAGTCAGGATGTCACATAAAATAATCATCAAGTCGGCAATTGCACACGATGCCTGCTCTTATTTTATACCAGACACAATATTATAATGATAATAAATCTAAACATTATGATGGTATAGCGGAATCCTGAGTTGAGCAGGATTCTAGCAATATAATTGTAGTCATAGCTGTGATTACATTTGGAAAATCGGCTCCTTTCTGCAAATAAGAGCCACGGTTCAGGGAACTTTTATGTATCTGAATAACATATGGATGAGGTCATCCGAGGGGGCTTGGGTCTAGCCAGGCTAGCCCCAAGCCCCTGTATACATGGCGTATCAGTCTGGAAAGGAACTGGTAGAGCACAATTTCAAAGGCAAGACTAACAGGTGTCAGCACCAACAGGTTAGAAACAATCACATAACTATGGATGAGATGGAAAAAAAAAACTCCAAGTGACATGCTTTGTAATTTGTAGTCCATAAAACATGTGATGCCATCGAGCAAACGCTCCGGAGAATGATTGTTGCCGCTTTTGTCTAAAGATCTGAAGATGCATCATGTACTCACATGTACTTTCTTAGTTTTTCCAAGGCACCAAGCAACAAGAATCTCAATATGTACCTTTACTGTTATGGTTACAGGCGGTGCTGCATCATGGGTAATTCTGGCGCTGAGAGTGATGCATCGTAAAGTCCCGCCTCTCGCACTGTGATCTGTCCTGTTTTTTTTTTTTTTTTTGGTATATGTACATATATATGCATATATTGTAAAGATTCTGAAGGTTGAGGACCCAGTATTCAGCCAGACAAAGCGAATGCCGAAAAAAGATATTTATTTTGTTACTGCTGATGGGACAGGAACCAGAACAGGTGAGGCAGTCAGATTTCAAAAAGGGGAAAACAAGAATCTTAATCCAAAAACCAGTCCAGAGTCAAAAACGGGAAAACACAGATAATTAAGAGTGTCCAAAGCAGAAACCAAAAACAGTGTCCTAGAAACAGATCCGAGGTCGGCAATGAATAAACTTATCAGGAGCACTAGGAGCAAACCAAGCTCTACTAGTCATGAACAGAATCAGGTCAGGTATACAGGAAACATGATGGCTCAGAAACGCTGGACATAAGACAGGAAAGAATAAACATGTAACTAGACACCGGATCAGACTCACCAGTAACCATAGCAGACGAACTTGCACTGATGACTGAACTGAACAGGGATTATATAGAGCTGGGACCAGGTGAAGCCAGTAAAAGATAATTGCAGGCGGGGTGGAGCAGAGCAGGTGTGCAAAGAGAGTAATCAAACCAGCCATCAGTGCCGAGATCCCAACAGAAAACAGAAGCAAGCCAGAAACCAAAACAATAACAGAAAAACTGGGAAAACATGGCAGGTAGTAAATACAACTGATAACATACACAGAATCAAAATACCAAATGAACCCTAGAGCCCACACTATGGCACAAAACAAACTAAGACAGGTAAGTGGGATAGCAGGTAAACCAAACAGAACTAAAGGCTTACAGAACCCTGACTGATAACATAAAAGAACAAGATCAAACCATAACAAAAGCTCAAATCATGACATATGTAGTATAAATACATTTTGATTGTAAGTCAGTCTGGCTGTCCAGGCTAGCTTGGAATGTTAAGGTTGATTCCATCATTTTGGGGTGTGTAACATTATTGGATGAGGCTAAATCACATTTTGTTTCGATTTTAACCCATGAAAGCCAAAACTCTTAAAAAACTTCAGGTTCGATGCTCCTTGGGTTAAATAAAACTGAATTGAATCATATTTCAGTGGATTTGGTTGAGCTCTAGAGCTTTGTGGATTTTTTTATTGTCAATTAAAGAAGTTTGCGTCGCTGCCGCGCACTTTCACGCAATGCTAATTTTTATACTCAACTTGGGCATTAGATATTACACCACATGTTTATTTTGCGCGTACACATGCTTCGGACATGAGACCCCAGGTATTGTTTACCTTTTACTTGGCAGTTTTGCACTACTTTGTTTTCCCTACTAAAAAAAAAATCTAGTCAAAAGACCTTGACGTGTGTGGTTGTAACGCCTTGAAACCTAAACAAGTTAAAGGGGTGGGAATACTTTTACATGCAAATCCATTTTAGGTGTAGGATAATTTAATACAAAACCTTACACCTGTTGTGCCATGAGAAATCGAAGAAACCTACTTTTTAAGTGCCCAAACCTCTAACAAGAAAACTAAGCATGTTTAACGTTTTAAATATGTAAAATACTCACACATAGTATATGTGCTCAATGTCGCATTTGACCGAGCTTTAAAGTTTTTTGTGGTTCCTCGTTATCTCCAGTGTTGTCATTTGATTAAACTTTGTATTCTGAGTTTAAATGCAATGGATAATAAAGATGTGCCTGCCACTGCCCCCGCTGTCTTTCTCCAGATACAAGAGATAAGGCAAACAGAGTTTAATAGTTAATTATCATGCGGCGCAGGAGCGCTCCTGTCTTATGAATTCCTCGCACCTTTTGTTTGTGTCAGGGTGAAAGAGGTGTGCCCGGAATGCCTGGAGACCACGGAGAGAAGGGAGAACCTGGGGAGAGTATTATTGTGAGTATGATGCCGTATTGATTGCCCCATCACTCCTTCATTTATTATTTAGCTCAAACCATGATAGCTTGTCGTAAAAAAAAAACTCAAGAGTGTCAAGATAAGTGGTCATTAAATACATCTTTAGGTGAAATCATTGGTTATTATTTCAAGGGGCTGGCGTACTGCGTTCTTGATTCATCACAAAGTGTAGCTAGCCGTCGATACGCGCTCTGAACGTGGCAAATTTGACTGCGAATGAGTGTGTGTTCGTTTTGGGAACACGGCATAGTCGAAGACAAAGAATCAATAGAGCAAAAGGTGCCTAACACAATTACTGTACTGGATCTGGGTGCTAGAGGGCATATGGTGTTAACAAGATGTGTGATGTGTTCGTAGGGCCCAGTGGGACCCCCAGGGAAGCCCGGAGCTGAGGTCTGTATCAAATTCTCACTTTCGCAGTACAGATACAGCATCTTTAGAGTTTTTCACTCAGTTTTGGTAACATTACGATGGGGACAATTTCATGGAATTCTTTTAACCTACATATGTATATAAAATGCACTAAATGTTTAAAAGCATAAATCTTTCCACTAACTCTGGGTCTTCTTCAGGGTCCTCGTGGGCCTCCCGGTTTATCTGGCCCTCCCGGAGCTCCAGGAAGGGAGGTTAGTGAATATAGCCTTTTACTTGAATCTAATTCAGTCCCACAAGTATGCAGATAAAAGATAACTGGATGCATAACAGATTGTCAGCTTCCTGCTGTGGATGTCCTAGTATAATGTATCATAGCTCGAAGCCACAAATCACCACCAACCGAGACGACTATGGAAAGTTATGGCTCTGCATGCCTGCATGATATTACACCCAGTAGGAGTGTTAAGTCTATTCTTTGTCTCAATTAAAGGGCTCCCCTGGTAGACCAGGTCTTCCGGGCCCTGCTGGACCCCCAGGTGAACCAGTAAGTAAGAACACTTTTATGCAATTCAGTATAACTGAGGAGCAGTGAGAACTGTAGATATATTTCTTTCAGCATGTGTTAAAAACCAGTGTTTTAGACAGCACAGCCTTGTTGTATTTAAAAAAAAACTACGATAGCATTTTTTTTTACATACTCTTTCCACCAGCAAATTTACAGCCCTTTGCCTTGTTAAAACAACACATAACAAACAATTGATTCCATGCCCTTCTAAATTATTATAACATTGGCATGTTGATACACTTTTGACAATTTTGGATTTCATTTTTAGAGACGAAAATTACACCTAATTCACTTTTTATCTTTTTTTTTCAATATTTTAAAGGGTTGCTCAAAATTTGCATGACAATCGGATGGAAACATGGCTAGCGACACAGTTGAGCTTTAAATGGCCCGTTATAGTTCCAGACATTGTGCATGTGTGCAGGTTTAAAACAATGCAGTAATCTTTAAGCAGCCATGCAGGCCAAATACCTAAAAGACCATCTCAAAAACCTTGTGTAATTGCAGAATTTCAACATGCTCAGGGTCAGGCCTTCATACTAAATATTCACAATACATTTATCATCCCTTGTTTCTTTTTAGTATTTGAGAATCTTATAGTATTGTGATTTAAGGATTTCCTCAAGTACCGGGAATAAAAAAAAATGAACAAATCAGTTTGATTGATAAGCATGTTTGTACAAATCCTCAGGCTGGAGTGACTGATGGTATGACTGGGCCGCTAATATCTTTATTTGTGTGTGAGAGAGATTTAAAGGATGCAACTGAACCAAACAGCTGCAGCATATTATTAAAAACCATAAAAGATTTGCCCTGAGTGACAAAACTCTCTTCTTTTTCTGACAGACTGCCCTGCCTATTGTTGGAGACATGGGTGCTTTACTTAAGGTATTTCAAGGAAGTCAGGTTTGTGATTATAAAGTATCCCTGTTTTTGTTGATTGGACCCTTATTTATTAGGAGGATGGATGGATGGTTTTGTACCTTTTTTCCTGTTAGAAAAATGTATTGTTTACAGGCGTATTTAGTGTTACATGTCTGGCCCATTGTTGCAATAAATAGATTTAGTTTTTATATTTTACATTTCCATTCATCCACTCTCTCCAACTTCTCACCTGTTTCCTGGAACAACTGATCGTTGCAGTGACACATGCCGAGCGGTCTCACTCATGACCTCATGGCAGCACCGCTTGTTTCACAATAATTCTGCTCAGCAGACATTTGGGGGAACATTTTGTGTCCGCCGAGGTCCTGAGTCTTACCCGGCGGATGTCACATAGTATGAGACGTAAATGCAGTGTGCCAGCTTAGCTTGATGAAATCTTATCTGTGCCGCTGGTTTTGCTTCTTGCCTCGCCGGGCTTTGGCAGAACGCCTGCGGTCTTTGCCAGACGAGAGTTCCCGGGCTGCCGGGGCAGAAGGGAGAGAAGGGGTCCCCCGGAGCGCAAGGAGTGGAAGGCTTGGTGGGAGAAAAGGTACATGCAGTTCTGACATTTTTAATTTATTTTGCATTCTAATTCAGCCGTTTGGGACCGGTGTAGAGTGGCATTTAAATATTTTAGACTCAACTGCACTGCAGCAGTTTACTGTCCAAATAAGACTCAAGAGGATATAAACCAAATACAAGAAGATTTTTCTGCACATGCAGAAAGGATATTATGCTTGATAAGAGGCTTTTGTAAAAAGATAAAAGGGGAAAAAAAGTTAATTTTTTCCACCAAGAACATTAAAACGTTGGATCAGTTTTTCTGATTAACAACTAAATGTGAAAAAAACCAAAGCGATCAAATTGGTCTGTGTGTAAGATTTTATAAAGAAAGAAAGTCTTCTAATTTCACAGCAGACATTGAGACATTTATAGGGAGAAAAGCCTCTTATTAGCAAGTGGCATTTTCCATTTAGATATAGTTCTGTGTTAGGCCTGTACTTTACCTAACAACCAGAGGCGGGCAGCCCTCTTCAAACACACATTTCTCATTCTTTTTCTAATGTCAAAATATCTGCCATTAAATAATGTGACAGAAGTGTGACTGTAAGCACAGGTCCGTACACAAAGATTCTTTAGAGGACAAATGTGTTGCCTCCTCATTAAAACATTCAGAAACAAACGTCTTGCAAATTCAAATCTGGGAAGTTCTGCAAACCGCTGAACCTGAAATACAATTTGTTGACAACCAGATTTAGTTGTAGAGGTGGAGCAACCAAAGAAGCGATGCACTGATTCTGATTTATATTTTTCTTTTTTCTTTTTTTTCTATGGGAAAATGGGGTAAATTATTGCAAACACTAAACACTTAACTTAAAATCCAGGGCAACGTGAACGAAGAAGCTTAATTTTATGTATCTGAAAGTGTCAAATTAATGTCACGTTTTTAATGTTGAATTAAAATAAGGGATTAGTTCATGCTGACAGTAGCACTTACCTGAGCTGTGCGACAATAGTAATGTATGTGTTTTCCTAACAGGGGGATCCAGGTGTAAGAGGTCCGATGGGTAATCCAGGAAAGGAAGGCCCAAAGGTAATATCAGACATTTAAAAACTACAACACAATCTGTTAGAATTGCTTTTCATAATGCCTACTTTCCCCCAGGAAGAAACCCGGCAAACTAATTGTGACAATTTGATGCCGTTTGTTAAATTAGCCGTGAATTTTGCAATTAAATATTTACAGTGTTTATGTACCTCTTTACATTATTGCTGGAAACCTAAAGAGCTATTTCTACCGTTAATATTATTAGGATCACTTAGTGCTCTCTGCAGAAATTGTTGCTATGGATACAGCCTTGCACCAGTGAAACAGGCTCAGCAATTTCAAGTTGTGTGCTGGAAGAGAGATTTTGAAGTTTATCCCTGTCAGCCTTTAGTTTGAGACTTTGCTATGGTTGGTGAAAAACATTCCCTGTTCCTTACCTCGCTGGCTCTGCTCTGCCCTGCAGGGTGTAAAGGGAGAGAGAGGGTTCCCAGGTCCCACTGGAGATAAAGGTGACGAGGTAAGTAAGGCAAATTTTTAATCTAGTAAATTAATCCTTTAGTCATCAGCCCACCTGGAAGGGACAGAGACATTGAGCAATGAGTTTTTAAGACAAATGTAAATACAGCGGGGTGATGAATCATCACAGATTTTGCTCTGTTTTGGCTTTTTTGTCATATTTAGATGTTTCAGATCGTACAGTAGAATATATAATCAAACAGAAACAACGTAACTAGAAAAAGCAGCTTTGAAATGATGACATGATTTATTACAGTAAAGATATAGCTGTCTAAGCCAATATTATAATTTTTGATCTGAAACATTTAAATGTTCACTTTACTTATTGTAATGGTCTCACTTTCTTAGAGTCCCAGAGAAAGTTTTTCAACAGAAGCTTTTGAAAGTTGTCCAAAACGCAGCATGTACGTTTATTACACTTTATTAACGTGACATGTAATATGTTTCTGCCTGTATCTGTGTTATTAAAAAGAGTATTTCTTCACAGTTTATCTTACATTAGAATCTACAAGATATCTTTACAAACAAGCAGGATTCTAAGTTGATTAGACGGTTTATGCTCAGTAAAAACATATATGCGCAAACTAATAAAACATATTTAACTGTACCCGCTTTAAAAACATCAGCAGCAGACACGTAGAAGCTAGTTGAATGGTTATGATGATATGTGTCTTAATTATTTGAAATGTAATAATAAGGTTTCTTAAATAATTTAATTGATAATTTTGTTTACAGTTTGTGCTGTACGATTTTTCTCAATTAGCAATTATTTGAATATATTATTTTCACTTTTATATATGATATATGAACTAGTCCTACATGCTGAAGAAGAAGAATCATAATCATAATGCTCATCACACAAGTGCATGGTGAAATTATGCCAGCTGCCACTGTTGGCTGCATGGAAGGGGGACTATTTAAAAAGAAAAATTATAAAAGTTATAAAAACACAAATATTGCATTAACAAAAAAATCCAATATTACATATACATTTACATAGATCAAAACTTTGCTTTTTTTTGGGTAATACATACAAACTACACTTTTACAGACGCTAAACTACTTGCATAGTTAAATCTAGTACTCTCAAAATGTTTCATCACAAGCTTTTAAAGTTTGTGATGCAAATTGTAAATGTATAAATGATCTGCTGAGGCATATTGAGAATGCCCACTTAACAGTAATTTCCACATTAATCCTTAGATTAGTGCATATCCTCCAGGTGCAGTCAGCTGCGCTGCCCTCGGCATGTCCAGATGCCTGCATCGCTGCCACAGATTTAAACACTCAAATGAAATCATAGTATACTTTTCACGCAAGGTGGCGGCTCATTGAAACTCACACCTGCTTAGTGTTCATATTGAAGTTGATCTCTTGTCTCATAAACACGCGCTCCTGAACAGATGGGCAGACAGTACAGCACTTATAGCCGACTGAAAAGTTTCCTAAAGGGGATGCTGAAGCTCTGGCTCTCCTCAAGTGTTTGCAAATGGCCAAGATGTTATGCCATAGGCCAGTAGTATCAGAAAACTATTCTGTATTTAATTAATGCAATTATTTGATGCAATTAATATTATTAGCATTTTTTTTTAAAGGGAGCACTGATTTACTGTCTTCTCCAGGGGCCAACTGGAGCTCCAGGACTTCCTGGTGTTGCTGGTCGAACAGGAGCCCCGGTAAGAATGTTTTTTAAAAATGTTTTTGCTATTTTCATTACGAAATAAAATTACAAATATGGGGTGACACATAGCAATGAGAACAAAAATAGCAAAAAAAATTAGATTCACAGTGCTGACCTTTCAGTGACAACGTGAGATGATTGGTAAAACATTTAAATCTGGGAAGGAAATGAAGTTTAAGATGCATTAAAGAGGTTTGAGTGCTTTGTTTAAGCGAGGTTCAGCTCCCACCATGTCTACGTTCTAAAAGATCAGACTTGCAGAAGTGCAGTTTTTCTATCTGTGTCACTGGCTGTGTGTCATCCACTATTTGTTGCTAGGCTGGGTCACAGATTTCCCGTTAAACAGAGTGAGCTTCTTTGGCACCATCATTCCAGGTGCACACTGTTCTGAACACAGAAGTGGAAATAGGGGCGATTGAGGGGCATTCACCCAGTTCCTACTGGTCTGGGATGATTACACTGCGGTATGATCTCAAAAGATGTTAAAATTCTCTCTAAAAGGTAGCTAACACAAGACAGCACAAAAGCAGATGTGCCAATGACCGCTCAGATGAATGACACTTGTCCCACACGGGGGGGGGGGGGGGGGGGATTGAGGGTTAAATGGGTTCAGTTCAACTATAGAGTACGGTAATCAGGTCCACGCATGACTTTGTGTGTTATCACCCCGTATTGAGTGTTAATAGAACAGAAACAGAGTTGTGACATTGCTTCATCAATTGTGATCAGTTGTGACATTGCTTCAGAGCCCTTCTGCAATCTCAGTAGCTTTATCCACTGCCCAGGCTTCTCTTACTGAGGGTGAGCAAATGTAAGAAATGTTTCCTATGTTAACACCTGATTTGGACGTAGAAAAAAAAGGGAATATTCAAGGTGAAATTCCCTGAAAATTTAAGAGAATTGTGTAAAATAACCATTATTTTTATACCCTCCTCACACTAGTGCGCAATAGTCCTGAGAGTTAAGACCACTCGCTACAGGAACAGCTTTGTTCCTGTAGCTGTTTTTCTTTTAAGTAAGTCTTGACGCATGTTAGTTATTTTTGTGGTATTTTAGTTTTTTTAAAGCTTTTTTTTATCTACTTATTTATTTACTATTAATTTTGAAACATGTCATCTCAAGGCACTTTCCAAAGTCAAATACAATCAGATTATACAGATTGGATCAGATTATTAATGTTGTTTGTATCGTGCTCTTGCATTTTAGAATGCTCTTAACATGTTTTATATTGGCAATTTAGGGATATATATAAGGGTTTGTATTCCTTTTTTAAATTCATTTTATTCAGTATTCATATATATAGTAGTTTTTCTAACCATGTTCAGTGAGCCACTGGGAGCACCTGTCAATGTCTTGGTCTGTGCTGTTTTTATCTGTCTTCTGTGTCCTGTGCTTTCAAAATGTTTGCGCATAAAAATTGAGAAGACCACTCCAGACTGCAAAACAAATCCACCTGCGGGTATCAATAACGTCACCTTCAACCTTAAACCTTGCATTTCAATTGCATAGAAAATGTCATTTTCTTATGTAAATAACACTCCAGCATCAAGGTTCTTTGCATTTGACTGTATAACATAATTTTATCCCCAGCTTAAACAGCCACATACTTCTTGGATATGTTGAAAATATATTGCAGCGTGCGCTCTGTAGCTCTCAAACATCACGTATGTAATAAAATATATCACTGCTGCAGCGTGTACACTACTCCTACTGAAACATGGCAGCAGTGACCCAGTGATAACATTATTTAATCTCATACAAGACTAAGCAAAAGCTCTGCCTGCTCTCATGAAGACTCGCACATGCTTGAAAGAAAACTGACCTACTTTAGGAAATAATTTGACTGATAATTATCTCATCACTTGAGGCACCAATGGAGCATTGAAATTTCAACCCCAGACTGTAATTTGATCCTTACATATATATTAAAAAAACACACACAAATGGTGAAGTTATGGTAAAAGTAATGTACCCTATCCTGATGCTGTTGGACACTTAATATTCCACGTCGTTGGTCCCAATACGCACACACTATTCAGACTGAGACTACATTAAAAGAAGCACATGAAAGAACTCAATTGTCTACCAATCAGCTTCATTCCCTAATGTTCTCACTGCATATCACTTGGTTTACAACACCCCAACGTACACTGCTTTAGTTTCCACTAACTGAACGATGGCCAATAACTTCACACTTGCCAGCTAAAAGATCTGGAAAGGCAATGTTCTTCTTTCAGATATCAAGCAACACAATTAGAAGTTCAGGTTTAGATGTACGGCTGCGCCCGACAAGACCAACAAGACAGATATCGGGAAACACTATGGACTCTGCCGGAGTGAGACTCGTATGGGATTGCTCAACTGAAGGTGTTGGGCCAAAAGATAATGCAGAGAGAGTTGAATTGCGGTCAAATCAAATAAGGTGTTCTCACGTTTGCTGCCCCATGATAATGCTTCAAGACCACCCTTTCTGACAGGTTTATGAAATTCTATGTGATTTGTAGCCCCATATAAAAGGCATTATGGAAGTAAGATTTTTGAAGAAAGTTGGACAATGTTGGAAAATCCAGAAAAAGTACACAAAAGCCTGGACAGATTTAACGTCTTTAACAGCACTCACTCAAACAGTCATGCATGAGGGTGTATGCCTCTAAAGCTTAGGAGGTTTTTTTTTTTTTACATTCTCTAATACTGTAACAAAAAGAGATGGTGTTTTTGATTTTTTTTTTCTTTTACAACCCTGAGATGTAAAATTGAATCAATAAAAATCTGAAGGAACCTGATATCAGCATCACCACCTGCTTTTATCTGTGGCCTCCCAGGTTTATGAGCAAGATGAATTTCATCTCCATTCTGCATGCATAAAGGATAACAAAACTGCATGAGCAAGGAATGAATCCTTCCTTTGTGAATAGATTGTAATAAGGGTAGCGATATGGCTCATCAATTTAGCTTTTATTTAATTATATTGTTAGAGTAAAATATTTCAAATGTGCCATTCCATTAATTCTGAATGTAAAGTTATTTGACCAATGAGCCTCAGGTTCAGAAGACATTGCAAATTTAGGCATATTACCACATTTTGTTGCAATATTTCAAATCTATGTTTCTATATCTTGTGTTCAAATTAGATTTCATTCATGTGTGTGTATGTTCTGCAGGGACTCGTAGGTAGACCTGGTCCAACGGGCGCACAAGGATCAAAAGGAGAAAAAGTAAGATTCATTGTTCGCTATGAAGTGTATTCCCCATATATACTGGCTCAACTTCGTGGTTGAGGTGTCTAAAAAACATGTATTTTAGTTTAGTTTATTTATTTTTTGTTCATAAATTACCCCGTATTAGATATCCTATTGATATATTTGTCAGTTACAGGGGCAAAAATGTTGCTACCCTTAACAGCAATGCAAAAGAAGACAAAATGTCAGATTTGCAGAGAACACATTTTCTTTCAAAATTCTTTGATGAACGTTAAAAGTGCCATTGTTTCTACTGAGTCATCTTTCCTCGATTTGCTGAGGTGCAGGAAAAGACATAAGACATCCTTTTACCTACAAATCTAAAAGAAAGTCAAAGTGACTGAAGTCAGTTGTTTTGTTTACAGTGACAGAATCTGAAATGGATAAAGTTTTGATAACTTTAGAAAAGATGAAAGTTTGCTGAACAATTTGGTTTTGCTTAGATTGTCATTTTTCTAACTGTAAGAATAGGCTGAAAAAGATCATCAGTGTGATTGTGTGTATTTGTGTGCATATCTTGGGGTTTGGGGGATTGTTTTAGTTTTTTTTTGGTTCAGACATACATCAATATTTATATCATGATGGAGTCAAAAACCTGACAGGAAAAAACACTAATAGGGATGCCTAACAAACGTCTAAATCAAACTTTATAAACAAGTTCTCCAAAATTGTTTCTGAGATATTAGTCAAGGTGAAGACATATAGAAATGCATTGCATTAATGGAGGGTCATTATGGGTACTAGCAAATTGTGTTTTCATGTCATGTTTATTGCACCTAATTTCTTATTTATTGCCATTGTATGGCTAGGGTTGTAATTCTAAATAGTGTGCATGTGATGCTGTTAAGCTAAGTGTCTTGGTGTATATACAGTATATATATATATATATATATATAATATTATATTATATATATATATATATATATATAGATATATAATATATATAGGATATATATAATATATATACAGTTATATAATATAATATAAGTATAGTAGTGATAGATATATACACTGTAATATATATATATAGCTATCTTCTACCATACTCTCTATATCTCTATGTCTCTATCTCTATCTATCTTATCTGTCATCTATATATATCTATATGTGTGTGTATGTATGTATGTGTGTGTGAGAGAGAATATATATCAGGAAGATGGCCTGAAGTCAGTGGGCGTGTTGTGTGGCACAGCGGGTGTATTTTGCAGTCTCCACAGCTGCAATTATCTGTTATTGGTATAAGCAGGGGGGGGGGGGACTTCTAGAGAAGCTGCATCTGTCTTTTTATAATAATATCAACAATCATTCTATTATGCTTAAGATTTCCTTTTGTTTATGTTTTGCAGGGAAACGAAGGACCTCCAGGCAGACAAGGACTTCCAGGACCTCCAGTAAGTTTCTGAAAACTCCACCAGGGTCATAGGTTTTGTGCCCTGGTGTGGACATGTAGTGTTACCTTTAAAGGTAAGTGTGTCATGGTCATCTGTTTGGTACTTGTTCAGCGTTTCCCGTAATAGCAGAGCACAACTGACAAACAAGTGCAAACATGATGAAATTGTGGCCACATGCTTGCCGGCGCCGAGTCTCGTTCCATCCCTTTTAAAGGACGAGTGAGTAAGCACTTCCAGTGGCAAATCTATAATTCATTGGCTGTCTCCTTGAACTTATCGTGCACCTGCCCAACACACACACACACACACACACACACACACACACACACACACCTTAGTCTTATAAACCTGCAGCCTGGGAGGAAAGGGGATGGCTCAGTGGCCTGAAAAGGGCACAGGCCTTCACTTGCTTCTAAATGAGAACCTTGACTCCTTCTTGGTTTATATTAGCTGCCCTCTACAAATCTATCACCGGAGAACATCCCCGTTAAAGTACTAACCCATAAAGTCAGGATTACCTCGCTTTCATGCCCAAATCTTTTTAATCACAAAATACTTTTTTGTACACGTGAGACATTCTTGATTTTTGTTTGTCTGTTGGTATTTTTGGACTGATTCCAGGATGATGAAAATCTGCTGTTCTCTGCTTTTTCTCCACTCCTGTCTTTTATCACTCACACGTTCTTACTCTCTCTTTTTCTCTGTGTAGTCCCCAAATGAGCTATTGATCCCTCTTATGTTGCTTTTAAAAGCTTAGCTGTGCATAATTGCTCAAGACCTACGCTACAGATTTCTGCAAGGCCTGTCTCGGCCTGAAAGCAAAGAACTCTTGGAGAGAGGATGTCTGATTCACCGATTGTGTTTCAGGGTGTGCCGTATTTGGAGGGAAACGGGATGAGCAGCCTGTACAAGCTGCAGGTAAAAGCAAACCAACTCATGCTGTTAATCGGATTTATTTGATTGCATTCCCTTTTGTTGTTGTTAGTTTGAGTCCCTTTTTGCAAAAATATTTAGTCATTACACAAAGAAATGTCTTTGCAGAGTGGCGGAGCTATTCTAGGACCTCCTGGAGCGCCTGGTGCTCCGGTAAGTGTTGTTGTGCCTCAGGTAAATCCTTTAAAGTGTGCTGTAAGGAACTCTAGCAAGCAGGCGTGCTGATACTGCACGAGCTTCAGAGCCCGGGGAAGCTGAATAACAAACAACCTGACCGGCCCTCCAGTGTTATCGTGGTCCTGAAGCTTTTATATCACAGTCAATCACTGGGGGTTGGCAAGGGCCATGAGGCTTCCTGACTCCCAAGCAGGTGCCTCTGATCCACGGCGGGACACACGACCTCATTGATATGCAAAGTGAACCTCAGAAGTTCGCCTTGCTCCGCACGCTGCCGAAGTGGCCCGGTTTGCTTATCGCTTCCACCCTCCTTCTGCTTATCAGACAGTTTGTAATCTTGTCCAGTCCAGGGAGACGTTCAGTCACCGGCCCCCGCGGGCATCCGTTCGCCGAGACGAACACTTAAGGAGGTGACAAAAAGCAGACGTCGCGCCGTCCCCCCGGCGCACAATGCACATGAACTACAGCTAAATCTTGAGAACGCTTCGGCCTGTACCGCATCTATCACAGCCCAGCAGCTCCTCAGGAGCAATCAATAAGAGAGCTTCCTCATCAGTGTTAAGAGGGACAAGACAGACAATTTCTCAGTTCTTTTCTTTTTTTTTTTTTTTATTAGAAAAATGCAGCCTGGGTGTGTAAAGCCTCTGTCAGAACCACACTGGATGGTGCAGTCTTTACCTGAAACACAATTGCAGTATTGTCATCATTTATAGACAGACACAATTGGAGGGGAAATAAAGAAACGATGAATAGTTTGAATTTTACCTACAATAACCTTGAGCTACATTTCATTTCAGACTGTTTAGGCCTTTTTTATGATTCTGTTTGTCACATCTATGGCAGTAATGTGTTTTTATTTTCTTTTTTTTTGCTTTTTAAGGGCCCAAAAGGAGACGAAGGAGCTGTCGTGAGTAGATGCTGTTCAATCTGAAATGTGTATTTTTTCCTACAACATACAGAGCTGCTTTTAATCACTATCTCCCCCGGTTTTCCACCGCCTAACACAAGTCAATAAAGCCTTGAGCCTGAGTGCTTAACATATCTCAGTAGAATCCCAATGTACAATGAAAAAGAAAAGAAATAATCTCTCCAACAAACATGAAGCCTTTGTAATGTATTGTCATCCCGGTGGGAACCCATAACATCTTACTGCATTTCAAATGTGCTCCTCACTCGCTTGCTTTTTTTTTTTTTTTTGTACTCAATTGCACTAAATTGGAAAGTTTGCAATCCACGCAGACATGGAACAGACTTGACTTTCCTGCCATCACCTTGCATTCCTCATCCTCGTGGGACCAATTGCATTTCTCATTGTGTTGGTCACACAGTGATTTTTCACCAGAATGTTAATTTGACATCCTTATAAATTGTGCAGACCGGCTACGGAGCCAAGCTGGAATTGCCCCAATCCGTCTCACAGCTGATCCTCTGGCTCGTCCACTCTCCCCCCTTCTTCCCGTTAGCCACAATGGCTTATTCGTGACAATCTGCATGTGTGACAATTACCCGGACAATTCGTCTCTGTCGGCACCGGTTGCTTCTCTGTTCTGTGTAATGGCGTTTCTCCGTGGCAGCCTGAGTACGGGGAGGGAGATAGAGGCCATCACTTGCTCAAGAACGGGGAAAGGGTCTCTATTTTTAGAGCAGAAGAGAGTCTTATTTTGAAATGGAGCTTTTTTTTTCTTCTAATGGTTCTGTAGCCTATATGGTCTAACAGTAGGTGCATTAGAGCATTTGAAGCTATTCTCCCAGGCCTGTTTGAAACAAATTGATACATAGAGACATGCATCAATCCGAAAGCAAAAATATTTGGAGGAGAAAGAGAAATCGGGTGCTCGTGTTACCAAACACACTGTTGTTTCAATGTACAAGTCTGTGAAAAAAGAAAAAAAAAAGAGTATTTTCCCTAATGTGAAAATACATGGCCATAAATCCAAACAACCAAACAAATGGCACAAAGTTACAGCGCTGTGACATATTTTACCCTCTTATAAATGTCTTCTGCTTTTGTAGTTTACATGTTTTAGATGATCAAACATATTTTATTACCAGGCAAAGACAACCTTGTTACCAATAGACCCATTTACTGTTTGAAAACAAAGATGGCTGCAAGGTGGCAGCGCGACAATGGCGTGTTGGCCCAGTGTGTCAAGGTACGTCAGTGCATTATCCGTGAAAGATGGTAAAGCTTACTTTAAAAAGCTAACTATAACAAATGGAAACTGGTTTCAAGATCCTCGGACAGTTACTCAATGGAAACGTGACGTGAGCAAGTGGCCCAATATTCAGCGGCCTGACACTTATGCATATTTGCTGGAAGAAGAAAAGAGCGTATATAGGGTGACCAAACGTCCGTATTTCCCGGGACATGTCCGTATTTCACGTCCTGTCCCGGGCGTCCCGGTTTTTTTTTATAAAGTGAGGAAATGTCCTGTTTTTTAAATTACCTTCATTGGACCATTAAATTGACAGGCACTAGGGCACTGCGCACAGCGCTACGTGTGACGTCCACCCTCGCGCTTGTCGGCCGCGCTTGTCTCTTCACCTGCCCCCGCTCGGCCGCGTTTACATTACAATCCATCCCAACCCCCCCCCACCCCCCCTCCCCCACTCAGCCGCGTTTACATTACAACCCCCCCCCCCCCACCCCCCCACCCCCGCTCCGAGGTGTCCTTGTTTTCCCAAATTAAAATATGGTCACCCTAAGCGTATACACAAAAAAGAAGCTACAAATCACTTGATGTGTATGACTTTGCATTTGCGGACATGTACAGGAGGCAACACGTTGTGACTTTGACTCTTGAGTTTTGTGTCCAAAAGTCTGAAATCCTCCCCAGCCAAAGGCTACGATGTCTTGAGTCATTATCAATAAAACAGAGAACTACATACCTGCCACACAGGTGCAGCAAACTGCACCTGTGTGGCAGGGTAGGTATTACTTAATGTTGTTGCTTTGGATGTTCTGCTTCTGTTTTAGGCCATCGTTTTGATTTCGGTTTCCAGCGAAACCAAAGAGTAGACGGATAGATAACCTTACCTCATATACAACGAGGAGTGCAGACAAATCCATTTCTGATAGTCTCCTCGGTCCAACTCACCAGCTTATTAGCCTGAAGCCAAAGCTGCCTTCGGTGACTCTGAAATGGTCGATGACTCCTTGGTACGCGGATTTCTTTCTGAGAATTTTGGTTCATGCAATCATAAAGCAACAACCTGACATATTGATGCCAGTGATGATAATTGTTTGTTGTGTGATTTAGTCCCGTTTTCTCCTATGGTGGACAAACAATAAGCATCCACTATCCTCCTTAATGTACGCGCAACTTCCTAATGATGCAGGTTGTAAAGGGCTCTAATCAATGTCGTTTTCAAATTATGATTTTAATTTGACCAACCACAGCTAGTCCTACCTATTGCCAGACCTCAAGAATTATCACTTAGATATAACAACACGTCTGACAACATAAATAAGGTTGAAAGATCTCAAAACCCAATACAACATGACGCGATTGAAAAGATTTCAAGCTTAGGAGAATAATCAAAGTTCTAAAATTGAGGAACAAAAAGTGGAACAGTGGTGAACTTCCTAGGAATGGCCATCCCACACAGTTACTCTGAGTGCATTGACATCTCATCCAGGAAGTCACAAAAGATCACCATCGACATCACTGCAGGTCTCGCTCGCTTCAGCTAGGTTTCCTGCAGCTAACGTCTCTGCAGACCGCACACATCCTGGAAACAAACCTGTTTAGACTTTTACCTCTAGGGCGGCGCTACTGAGCACTATTTGCTAAAACCAGCCGCAACAGAAACAGTAGCTCTTCCCGGGTTGTCTCCTTGATGAACACAATGAACACCATACAGCCTGAGTAGTCAACAATAAAACAAAATACACGTGTTTGCACTATCACAAGGTGCCTTTCTTTTTTCTTTTTTTTTCATTATTTATAAACAATTTTGACTTTACCTACACCTGCATGAGCGTACTGTTCCTTCTAGCTTTATTCCTCTAAAAGATAGTATGGTGTAATCCTCTAAAATATTGTTTTTATTTATTTTCTGTCTGCTGTGATCACTTGAAACCAAAGTCCAATTCGTTGTTTGTGCACACAATCTTGGCCAATAAAGCAGATTCAAAGGCTTTGGTTCATAATACAACAATAACAGAGGAACTAGGCAAAGATGTGATAGATAGGAGAGTAGCAAGGTGAAAACCCTGCTGACCGAAAGAATGCAAAGAACGCATCAATATCTTGATGAAAAATTATCCAAAGGCCACCAGCGAGTCCACCCTTGAAAGGCATTACAAAAAAAAAATCAAGGTTTTAGAAGGCCTAGTCAAAGTATTGACTTAATCCCGATTGAGATGCTGTAGCATGACCTTAAACAATCAATCAATTTTGCAAAGGTGGGTGAACCTGAATTCCTTCTTGGCAATGTAAAAGACTGATCTCCAGTTATTAGAGCCAGTTAGCAATCGTTGCCAACCAGGGGTGGTATGACCAGTTATTGCTTTTCCACATAAGGTTAGGTTGGTTTGAGTTGCTTTTTTCCCCCTGAAATAAATAAAACCATCATTTGAAAAGTGTACTCAGTATTTTTGTCTGATATCAAAATATGCCTGAACATCTAAAACAACGTATGACGACTAAATGAATAAATAATTATTATCTTTATTTGCAGTACTGTGACTTTAGTTTATGTTTGCTTGTTTATTTACATACACATTTAAGCATTAACATGTAGCTTTCTAATTACGCTCGCTGCCGACGTTGCCGCATTTAAATGAGAGATAAAAACAGCACCATCCTTGGCTGCAAAATAGGTGGAAGCAACAACTCTCAGTCTGCATTATTAGTGACCTCTTCAGCGTGACACAACAGGTGGTGTGTTCTTCTCTCGCAGGGGGAACCAGGACCCATGGGTTTACCCGGGCTCGAAGGGCTTCCCGGCGCCAAGGTAGGCAAAGGAGCCGTTTCTCACTCGCAAATGAGCTGCCGCTGATTGCAGCACGAGGGGAAGTGCATTCTCTCCGGAGCATTCTCATTATACAAAGTTATAAAGAGCGTCTTTGTGAAAGGAGGTATCCATCTTTGGAAGAATAAAAATGCTTGGCACTGTGAACATTATAGGTGCTAGTTAAAGTTATGAGCCAGCTTGAGGGAAACAATGTTTTTTTTTTTTTTTTTTTTTTTTTTTTTTTTTTTTTTTTTGGAGGAATTCAATTGTATTGTGTTGCTGTTTAAATATTGCCCGGAGGAATTTCAGGTCGACATTTCCAGAGAGGATATACTGCAATTTGGAGCCAAAACATTAATGTAATGGCTGACAATCTGCACAGTGAATTGCAAGCACTACTGTTGATGCATTTTCTTGAAGATAACAAAACTGGGCTTGAATGGAGCCAGCCACCTAACTTTATGTGATTGGCAGTGTGTGACTGTAAGCTGTGTGGAGATTTTGTGAGGCTGGAATATATCTGTTTCTGTGGCATCAAGGGAGGCTTTTTCCTTCTTGGAAATGCTGTCAAAGGTATGGCATATGCATATAAGTGTCAGGTGTATAAAAAAAATAATAATATTGTTTATTCTGTGTATCTGAGTGGATCGTTGAGGAGTTTCAGCCTTTATATCTCCCTCTACATTTAGTTAATTAAACCCTAATTTTCACAATGGTATTCATTCCACATGTATGGACAGTCTCTTCTAAGGGCCTCATACATGTATTTGTTTCCCTTAAACTTTTCCACATTTTGGACATGGACATTAAAACCCTAAACATTGGCAAAGAAGAATGGGCAGACACCTAGTCTTTCATCATGCAGGGCTGATCAAGCCATGCTCAAAAAGACGTATGGCTGCAACAGTGTGTGTGAGAAAAAAGTGGTTTCTATAAAGTGTTGACTCTGGGGGCCTGAATACATATGCATGTATTTATGAAACATTTTTAAAACATTTTATCGTTTTCCTCTCACGTCACCGTTTTGCCCTACTTTGTCCTGGTGCTGTCACATGAGGTCCCACTGACATTTTTTTTTTTTTTTTAAGTAGTGGTTGTAATGTGAGACAATGTGAAAAGATAAAAAGGTAGAAATACTCTTGCAGGGTATTCTATGTATGGTATATACTGCGTCTCTTTTAAATGACAGGTTTCTATAGTACAGTATTTTTGGTGTCATCTCCCTGATCTTTGATGTCTTTTCAGGGTGATATCGGCCTGCCTGGCCCACCTGGGACACCAGGTCCGCCAGTAAGTATTACATTCTTATTATTGTCATTTTTTCTTGTTTATGTCATACTTCTTTGTGGCAAGTAATCTTCTTTGCTCAAGCCCCCTTGCTGGCATCAGTTTAGCTGCATTTCTATTAAGAATTGAACAACATACTTAAACACATAGGTAGTCAGCACTACTTTGGCTAAGAAGTCGCCTACTGGAGTGCATAGAGGATTATGGTGCAGCCATATTGTAAATGGGAGGCCAAAGATACAACACTACTGAGGACCTATCACACAAGGCATGTTCTCCTACTATTTCTGTGATTGACAGGGGAAGCCCGGCACTCGCGGAGAGCCAGGGATCCCAGGAGAGCCGGTGAGCCGCAGCCTCTGACTCCCTTTGAACTGTCAATCCGTGCATCATCCCTTTGTCGCCGCAGACTGACGCCCTCACTGTCTCTCTTCTCCGACAGGGCGAGAGGGGGCCGATCGGGGAGACCGGATTCCCCGGACCCGAGGGACCTCAAGGTGTTCCTGTAAGGACCCAGCTCTTTTAATCAGTGATTTCCACGCGCCCGTGCGCTTGGACATCCACTCGAGTCTAGCTTTTGTGCCAGAGGCCAACATGATTTGAGGACAATATGGATGAAATACGTATGTTATCTACCACTTGTCCTGTAGATGATTATATTCCCACATTCCTCTATGTAATTACCATCAGAAATAGTTTCTGTAATTTTCCCTGTAAGTGCACAATGGAGCAGTGTTCGCTCAGCAATCAGGATCATTATCCCTCGGTTGAGATATCTCATTAACTGTGGAGATTACTAGGAGTGCAACAGCGCCGATCCAATCGAAGGTGGGAGCTGATACAAAATGTCTTTGTTTGTGTTGCGGTTCCTGAGCAGGGGAGGCCTGGAAAAGATGGGACTCCCGGATACAAGGTGAGTTGTTGCAAATCCCCTTATAGAAAGTGCTTTACATCAGGCAGGCTACAGAGAGATGGCACAGCAGATTTTTATCCCCCCCCCTCCGGCAACAGCGTGCTGACTGCATTAAACCCATTTGCATATTTGAGATTTTAACGATAGAAACTAAATGGAATCCTGCAGGTTTAAGGCTTTGTTGGCTTTTATTCTTTCTTTTTTTTACCTTAATTATACAGTTAATGCGTTCAGACAATGATAAAATGTTTGTAATAGTTAGACTCTTCAAATTAATGACGTATTTTTCTCCGCTCGGTGAACCTGGCTAGAGCTGCAACAAACCCGGCAGAAAAGGTCTGCTTTTTTAGATGGCTGATCGAATTTATTATACACCGTTTACTTCACGAACACCCGGAATGGTGCTGCAGGATGCAGAACGGTTCTGCTCGGATGGCCGTTCCATACGCATTATATGATCCAACACCCAAACGTGACTGATTGTGGTTATTACTGTTTTGCCCAGATATACAAGATGTTTTTCACCTCGCACCTAAGTAGTAGCCCCAACGCTTTATTGTTAGTTCATTTTTATTATTTAATATTCCCCCACTATAATCTCTGCCTTCCACTGAGGCCATCTACATGGAGGCTTTTGTTCTGGTGGAACAACAGTGCCATCTAGTAGGTGGCTTTTCTCATCTGCATGGATTGCCTGCTCACCGCTTTGAGCTTTAATATAATGCTCAGGGAAGCACATTTCAGTGGGCAAGATGATAGATTTAAGCTTCCCATCAGGCAGTGGGGAATACAGCATGCTGCAGATTAAAGCAGGCAAGGGAGAATGGCATCACAAAGCGGTGCCCGCTTTAAAACCCCCATCATGCCAGATGTCATGTCTTTTGCATGCCTCCTGTAATCCGGCGGGAAATTGATACAAAGATGCTCCCCGAGGTAATACTGTGAGCGAAGTAAGAGGAAGCAATGAGGAGTGACAGGGAGGGGACCGGATGACTCAAGATGTTGTGACATGAAGCCGGAGACAGGTATTTTCCTCGCGGCTCATCCGTACAGTAGAGACAGCTGGTGGGGAAGCAGGCCTTTGTCAAACAAACCTAGATTGATTCAGAGGAGCCGTGACATTGCAGGAGGTGAAACGCTAAACTGGGAAATATATATATTTGTTGAAGTCATGCAATTCAGAAAAAAACCTGCTTGGAGGTTTCCTAAAAGTGAATTTGGAGGACGATGCACCGATCAGAGTTTTTGTAGCCAATTTCTGATCGCCGATTTTATAACGCTCTGACCTTCTATATCGGTTTTAGCCAATTCCGTTTTCTTTGGAAGAATAAAATTGCAACAAAATAATTGTTTCTGTTTCCTGGATAAATTGAAATTCAACGCCTACTACATTCATGGTTACTCCTTCTTACGCTGCTCTGAGTTCCTTGGAACCCAAGGAGAGCATGCGCAGGAGGTACACGTTCATACGATAAAATAGGCGCTCTGAAAATTAACAAACCCTTCCATAAAAGTTGAGAGGTTGTTTGCATCCAATATTTAACTAAAACAGTCAACTTTAATGGGAATATTCAAAGAAGATGTTTTAATTTGTAGTTACTGATCTCTCCTTACCCTGTTTTACTTTGACAAACTGGAGATTGTTAGCGTTTGTTTTCCGGTGTGATGCGATTGCAATTGTGGCGTTTGACCTGGCTGGAGTCTACCAGGCCAGAACGGAGCAGAAAGCTGGACTTGTTCCATGAACGACTGAGAGGTGTTCCGCTGACGGTGATGTTCAGAGACGTCACGGAGAATCTGGAATTTGGGGATTATTTCTTTTGTTGCACACCTGAAAATGTAATTTGCAACACATCACAAGAAGGGAAGTTTTTTGTTCTCTAAAATAATTTCAAAATAGGTAACAACTGTGTCCAAATTAATACTTGAGAGGGATTTGCTGTTATATGTTAGATTGTGGATTCTTTCATTTGTCTTTTTAAACTATACAGGAGCCTTAAATTAACAAGTACGCGGTATTTACTTTAGAAGAACTGACTTCACACCATGTGTGAGAAAGCAGTCGACACTACACAGCACTGCAATTAAATTTAATTTCACAAATATTTAAAAAAAACACAACATGTTAACAGAGTTCACATTAAAATTTGACTTCAGCACCTTTTTGTTTGGAATTAGCACCATTCGTTTTGTTAGCATTGCTTAAAAAAAACAGCTGTCTTTGTGTTTGTATTCCCTGAAAACGTAGTCCAGACATTACCCCATGCAAAAAGATCAAACTGAGGAACGCTGCTATAAGACATTCCGCTTCCTGGTTTCTGCTGATAATAAATTTCCGGTGCAGAAATATGGAGAAACATCAGACATGGCTGACAAGAAAATACAGTTGCTTTTTTAGAAGCTTCCTACATCTTTTGTTCTTCTTCTGGCTCAGTTTTTTGAACACCTCACTGTTACTAAAATTAGCTAACTGGGTCTTCTTCACACAGTTAGAAGACAACCTGGTAGCGGTTATGGATGGGAAAAAGAGACGACTTGTTTATGTCCGACTGGCTAATCCCTGATCAGAGAGTGAAAAATGTTTAAAATCGCCAAATCAATGTCGCCAGGCAATTTCTCTGTGCGTCTCTAAATTTGGAGGATTTTATATTGTGTACTGCTTCCTATGAATTGAAAGGAACAAATGTCTATTGCTGTTACCGTTTTATGAGTATTGCTTTTCTGCTGCAGTGTTAACATCTATTTTTGTTTTTTAAAGGGCTCCACGGGTACACCAGGTGACAGAGGATCCAAAGGAGAACGCGTAAGCAGCATATTCCACCTCTTCTAAATGGAATCTGGTTTACGACTCAAACATAAATGCAACAAATGTGTTCATAAAATGGTGCTAAAAGAATGGTAATGAAAGTCACATTTCAGCACAAATATTACTAATCCCCACAAGCACAAGAGCACCGGAAAGAAATGTCATTTTACGCTTAGTGCAGTTTTCCGTTGTGTTTGTCAAGCAATTGTCACAGTTGTGCAGTAATCTTTTTTTTCAAATGTAGCTAATGGAGAAGAAAAATTAGACTTTTCACTTTTTAGCTGACAAAAGAACTGCATGACAGGTAAAATAAACTGACAACAAAATGGGCCACAATGAATTAGACAATCTGCATAATAAAAAAGGTAAAGTAAATAAAATAAAATGTTCCGGAAAAGTATCCGCCCTCACAGTTAGGATGAAAGTGATTTCAGCAACTAAATCCCCGTGAAACGAGGAGGGGGGAGTTGGCCTAAAAATTGGATTGCTCATAGGATACACAATGGAGCCATGTTCGTTTGAGGCAAGACAACTCTGAGTAAAACGTGGGACGTATAGATGTGTTGGTCAGTTTGAACAGATTATCTTAATATCCATTAGCGATTAAGCCAAAACCTACTGATATGGTTGTTTTCTTTGTTGTTATTTTTTTTTTTTAATCCAAGTGGGTTTTATACAATAAACCCATTGTAGATCTAGGCCCACTTAGTACCCATCAAGCCTCAGCAAAATTAATATGGCTCCATCCTACAAGAGATGCACCAATCAATCATCCAGGGAGGAGAATAAGTCAATTTATCTGTTTGTTAAATGTAGTGGGAAGTCGTTGCATTTTGGTGTATTAAATCTACCAACATTGGGTTTCTTTAAAGGAAACATACATGCTTTTCAGTTACCTTGTTTTGACGATGTCTCTTTAAATCTAAAGGAGGCCTCCATTCCAGGTCGCAAGGCTTTCCACTTCACCCTGTTCGGCCATTTTTGGACTGTGTAATGAACAACGGCGACCACAAAATCACTCCGAGAAATAAAAATGGCGAATTTGCAGAATTTGTCATTTGGAATTCAATTACCTTTTTTAGCGGTGTCTCAGCAAATATTGTAATGTAGTTGTTCAAAAAAAAAACATAATAGAAAATGGAATGGCTTGCAAAATATGACCCAAACAGAATATGAAGATATTTACGCAGCTACCACTGCATAGAGAGACTACAATGAAAATATCTGCATTCCTAGAAACTCCAAGTACGCAACAAAATGTAGTGTAGGGCTAAATATTTAGCTTTGCATGGAATGTCTCCTTTGATGCTTTTTTTTTTACTTTATAGGAAATCTGATCAAGGTTAGCGATCAGAGTTTCTTATCCATACATAAGGGCAATCTTATAGTTTCATTTTCTTTTGGATTCAAAACTAACACCTCTATCAAAGAACTTGCTGCACATGTTCAAGTGTTTGCTTAGAAAAGTCAGAATTGGTCAAAATCAGAATGTACAGCTCAGACGTCGAAGAAAACCACAAATCTGCCCCAAGGGATCAATGGATGTGTACCAAATATGCATGCTGGACGGGAATCGCGTTGATGTTTGTACAGTTGTACAAAACATCAGAGCTTTCTTTTTAACACAGGGTGATCCAGGCATTCCCGGAGAAAGAGGTGTCCAAGGCGAGCGGGGTCGCATAGGAGATCCTGGCGTGGTGGGACCGATGGGACCACCGGGTGAAAAAGGAGATCCTGGCCCCCCTGGACAACTAGGGATTGTAAAACTCCTGGTATGTAGCAAAATCCCCACATACGTTTGCACGTAAAGACTTTCCAGTCGTTACGATTCAAATCTTCCTACAGGATACTGCAGTTTGTGCGACTAGTTTAGCTCTTCCTGCCTGGATGGAAAGCAATGTATCTCCAGCTTTCTGCATGAAACATCAAACAAAGCTGAGCGAGGGAGCTCGCTGTTCATTCCCTGCTCAACGCTTCCCACTCCCGATCATCTAGGCGTAACAGAAGGTCAAAGCAGGAGAGAGTCGGAAACAGAGGGAAAGACAGATATGTGGGCGTGCCAAGAGCTCTGCAGAGCGAAGAAAACACCTCCATCTGTCACAGGCATTTTACACTCGCTGTAGTTATATAACATTTGCAGTGATGAAACGCTGTTTTGAATGCAACTATACAACACTGGAGCCTATTGTGTGTCGTTGTTATGAACGCTGCCCTGGAAAGCAATGCAGTTGAGAACAGTCCTCCTGACAGACACAAACCTGAGACTGAAAGTCCTTTGAGTGGAACGGCGTGTATCGTGTGCAGATACGTAAGGAACTAGAAATGTAAGGAACTAGTTCCTTACATTTTTGTTTTTAGTTTAGTTGTTTGCCACAGCGGGCAAAGTTTACAGTTAAAAAGAGATGTTATGATTGGACTAATTAATAAAACTCATCTGGAAATGTGAGCGTTTGGCTATATTTCCTCCCTCGCATCCATTTGTTCATCTGAAATATTTTCTGCGTGTAGTTCAAAGTCAGTGGAGTTTTTCAGGCCCGCATGAATCTAAGAATCAGACCTGCTTTTAAGAAGCTTTGTCAGCATTATTTTTAATCACAGTAGAATTTGTTGATGTTTTTTGTAAAAAAAAAAAAAAGTGGGGAGCTACTTTTTGTTAAAGTCCATACATTGGTGCCACCGGACCCTCTGACCACTGCCAGCAAGCAATGCAGGTAAAGTGTCCTGCCCGAGGACACAACAACTGAGACGGTCAAAAGGGGGGGATCAAACCAGCAACCCACCAATTGCAGGCTGCACTCCTTCGCCACTACCACTAATAATTAATATGGACCTATATTTGATGATGATGATTTGAGGCGACTTGAGAAGAGCCAAGTATGAAAATTGCCCAGTTTAACCTTGAAGTCCAAAATTCTGACATGACCGTAACTTTACTATGCTTTGGCAAATGGTTTATGGACTTTCTCCCTCCGAAAGTATTCTGGATGTTCTTATATTTATATTATATGTCTTCATAATAGCCTGCTATATTTTTGGAGGCACACAGAGACAACGCAGCTCCTCCATGGCACGGCATGCATCACTGCGGTGTCGTACATAAAGTAATAGTTCTTTATAGAGTCATAGCATCAAATTTAATATACCTTCCTAAATCTGTTTTATTTCTTGCTGAGCCCAGGTGCGGTTTCTTAAGCTGAGATGGGAAGAGATATCAAAGAAAGATTTTTAAAGGGTAGACAATCGTCTCTTTGTTTTGTTTGTGACAATTCTTGGTTTCAACATTGTCTGTTCGAAGACGTTTGGGAGCATAAATTCATGAGGAGTATCTATTTAATTGTCATGCCATGATAACTTTAATCTGCACCGTATATTCTCTGCCTCCATTTTTTTTTTTCTGAGAATAAAGGTTTGACTTGTGCCGTCTCTTAATTGGATTTTCGGCGTTTCTTGTCTGAGTTAAAATGCTCCAGTAAGGGATCTTTTATTCTCCCTTCACACAGGATGATCCCAGCTTTACAGAGGAACTCAAAATCTTTATCCAAAGTGAAGTAATGAGGATTTTTGAAGGTAAAAATAGTTTGACATTTAATTTAGTTGATGTTTTTTTTTTTTTTTTTTTGCATTCACTTTAACGCCCCCTCTTTATGTCACCCTCCAAGTGTTTGACTTGTACGATCTTTTCTTTGAAATGTTATTTTCCTGCCTTGCAGAGAAAGTATCTGGCGCTGCCATGCCACAGAAGACACCTGCCGGCATTTTAGCTTCACCTTTCCAAGGCCCTCCAGGACCCCCGGGCAAGGATGGGTCACCAGGTCCACCAGGAGAGCCTGGGCCCCCTGGCCCGCAAGGTAGGCAGGCGCTCAAGGCTCTAAGCGTAAATGCGTGACATAACCACCAACCAAAAAAATAACCAGAAAAAAGGACACTAATAGTTTGGATTATCTATTGGTGTTTTAATTTCCTAAACGTTTATCTGTTTTCGAGCCTGCACCACACTATATGCAGTGCTCTGAACTTTTCCACAATTTGTCAACTTACAGCCAGCAAACCTTAGTGCATTTCATTGGCTTTTTTTTTTTTTTCTACGATCCAACCCAGCCTTTAATATTAAAGCACTTCTAAAAACAAACGATTCAAAGTGCTGTGCAGATGAAACGCAAATATACATGGATATAAAATGAATAAAATACAAATAAATGAAATATACAACACCCGACATAAAACCAATGCTATCTAGCGGTATTAAAAGCCTGCAAAAAAGGTTTGTTTAAAAAAAAAAAAAAAGAAAGATTTAAAAGCGGTCAAGAAGAGAGCCTGCCTAGTGTGCAGCTGCAGGCTGTTCCACGGCTTGGGACCAGCTTCAGAGAAGGAGCGGCCCCCGGTTAGTTTCTGCCTGGTTCTCGGCACTGACAGGAGCAGCAGGTCAGCAGATCTGAAAAAAACTCACAGATGTAGACAGAAGGGAAAACCATTAAATGGCCATTTAATGACCATTTAATGACCTAAAAATTATATATATATATATATATATATATATATATATATATATATATATATATATATATATATATAAATCTGAAATTCAACTGGCAACATGTGGAGCCAGTGAAATATGTCCATTTTGATAAAAGATGTGCAGCAGCATTTTTTACCAACTGCAGATGGAGGATCCACTGACTCTGAAATACAATCTGCTATTATAGTCCAGCGGTGTGGTGACAAAAGGCATGGATTACTACTTTAAAGTGCTTTGTGGTAAGCGTCGGCTTTATTTTGGCCTGCCGTTGCAGCGGACAAACCAACATAAATGATGTAGTTAAAGAAATATGAGAGTTACTGAGAAGAAAAATAATACACGGTCGTCCATCTTCTCGTAAAAGTGTGGCATAGAGTTGTATCTTTACCACACTACTCTAATTCTCCCGAATACATTTCAATCCAATCAATTGTCTTGACAAGTTCCCCTATTTAATAAATATTCACCAACGTAGAATTGAATCTCTACATAAGTGCAACTGTTCTGTGAAAACCGCTGAGGTTTGTTAGAGAACAATATAAGGAAGACCAAGGAACACCTCCAACAGGTCAAAGATAAAGTTGTGGAGACGTTTAAAGCAGGGCTGTGTTGTGAGACAATATCCCAAGATTTGGACTGCCCTTTAATTAATTCTTCCAGAAAATAACAACTTGCCCTTCTGGAAGTTTACCAAGACATGGCCGCCCACCTAAACCACTGGTTCCCAAGTCAAGTCCTCCAGAGCTACTGGAGGACTTGTAACATTTAAATATGACCTTGCTCCAAAACACCTGAATCAATTGGCTAAATCCCCTCTTCAGCAATAAACAAGTAATTCAGTTGTGTAAAGGTGTGATGGGGATGTTATGTATCTAAAAGGAGGGAAAGGGCTAGGATAGTAGGTCTCAAAGATTGGACCTGACTGAAACTGATGGTAACTGGTGGCTGGGTCATGATCAGAGAACCATCGTAACTCGGGGGGGAGTTGCACAGCTCCACAGCTCAGTGAAGAATCATTTAACAGGAGAGCTATTAGTCCTGCACTTCACAAATCTGCCAAAAAGAAAACTATTGCTAAAGTATACACTTTGCCAAAAGCCATGTAGGGTAGGCGGCAAACATGTGGAAAAAAGATCATCTAGTCTGAAAACAAAACAAGTTGGCCTACGTGCAAAATATGGTGTGTGGCGGAAAACTTGCACTGTACACTATCCTGAACACACCACAGCACGGTGATGGCACCATTACGCTGTATGGTGTTTTGTTTTGTTTTTTTGTTCAGCAAAGACATGGAAACTGATTAATTTTATTATTTTTTGTTCAGCAAAGACATGGAAACTGATTAGCGTTGATGGGAATGTGGATGGCGCTAAACACAGACCAATCCTGGAACAAAACCAATTAGAGGCTGCAAAAACTTGATAGTGGGACAAAGACTTGTCTTCCAGCAGAACAACAAATAGCTTACTATTTGTTTTTGGATCAAAGCATAATCAGGTGTTAGAATGGCCAAAGAGCAGACCTAATACCAACTGAGGATCTGTGGAAAAAAACTAAAAATGATTGTCCAGACATGCTCTCCATTTCATTTGTCGTAGCTTGAGCTATTTTGTGAGAAAGAACCGGAAGGCGATTTAACTGCTTAGATTTCTGACAAATCCTTATTCTTGGTGGTAAATAGAAATCCCTGCCACATTTTCAAACCTTCCCTTATAAAAATGTGGATAATCTAACATCTAATAATTGTGTTTCACGTCACAATTCTGTAGTACTTTTATATAGTTATCTATTTAAAATTCCAATGAAGTGCATACAGGTTTGTCTAACTAACATGACAAAATGTGAAAACATTTAAGCACTTTGCAAGGTACGGGATATAGCCTCCGCCGGTGCTTTAAAAAAAACGGTGAAGTTTTGAGCAGCCAACTGTACCCTGTCCTGTTAATTGGACTACGTTTGAAAGGATGAGAAAAAAAATCCCCATTTTCCATCTCATGGCAGCATGTTTTTGTTATGAGAAGAGCTGATCTGAACCGCTGTAGATTGCTTGGAATGGGGTCAGGCTGACAGTTATACTGTATGGATTCATGAGTATTTTTCTCTTGCATAGACCCATATATCAATGCAGACTGAGGGGCGGGGAGCAGAGGAAAGGCCAGGAGTGTGGTGCACTGCAGCTCTCTGGGAAATATGAAGACAAACGAAGAATTGGCTGTGAATAAGAGAAAGTGTTATCAGTCTGGACAGGAAAGAGCTCCATTATTGATACCTCACTCAAGGAGAAAAAGCTTCTGAAATGCAAAAGGAGCGTAGTCAGGTTGGAGGGTGGACATTCATTATAAGACTAATCCCTACTCTCCGACTGCTCACACAACACTAATGGTTTGCTGGTCAGGCTTTGTACCTCCAACATACTTAGATTTATATTGTGTCCACAGCAGAACTATGGTATAGCTTTTAAAGAGGAGTGTTTCATGTGTTGGTGCACCTCAAAGCACCTCTGCATCCGCCTTTCTCTTTAAACTTTTGGATCTACCTCACATTTTCCAAGACCATTTACATTTTAACTCAGAGCTATGACTTCTAATGCTACTTTCATTCATGCATAATGTACAGCTGAAACCAGATATTTACATAAACATAAAAATGTACACAGAAAATGTGCTCCACATATGCCTGGATGCCAGAATAATCAGAGTGTTTTTAGAGGTGTTTTATGAAATTTCTTAACATTCAGAAATGTACCTACATTTCCTAAATATAGTTTAAATTGCCTTTAAACTGTATGACTTGGATCAAACAATTTGGCTATTCTTACATATTCTTTTCTCCATAGTTTGTTGGCATTTTGACCTATTCCTTTTGTCAGAACTTGTGTAACTGAGTTCGATTTGTAGGCTGCCTTCCTTGCGCACACCATTTCAGGTTTTGTAATGGCCACTCCAGTAGAGGTGTGTACTGAATTCGGTACTTGTATATGTACCAACCGAATCCCATCGCTAATCAAACGATACCATGTTTCAGTCCCTAAACAATTCATTGTGACACTGAGGGAGTGAGATAGTGGCCGTTCTTCCATACCCGACATGAACACAGCATTGCAGGTACAAGTGCAGAATGACGTCGGTAGCCGCTGGTACAGTCAACAAAGCAAGCGTGGTTGATAGAAAGCACTCAAAATTATGGCTACACTTTTCATAATGATTATTCTCACTGCAATATTTGTGAGGTGAAGTGCAGGGCAGCGGCGGGATCACTTCTAATCTGAGGAAACGCCTGGTCATCGATGTCAATATAGCGAATTTCTTGCTATATTTAGCGACTTTTTAGACCCATCCAGCGACCTTTTTTCTGAAAAAATTGACTAGTGAAAAATCTAGCAGCTTTCTTCTGTGTTATTAGTGACTGCTCGTGAAAGCACCAATCCTTCTCACTTCTCCAAGCACTGACTCACAGACAGCTGCAGCCTTGTCCTGAAACCCGCCTGCAGTCAGAGCAAAGAGAGCAGAGAGGAGAGGCTCTCTGTTTCCACATTGCAAATGTATCCCACCCTGAATTACAAAGCGGGATAATACATATATATATATATATATATATATATATATATATATATATATATATATATATATATACATACATATATATATATTCACCTCGTTCACTCTGTGTGCCTATGGTAATTGTAGTGTAGGTAAAAAAAAAAAAATATGTGGTGTGGACTGTATTAAATGTATTAAACTTCATAAATTATTTCATAAAGTTCATTTGTAGATACAAACAACTTTATGTATTGAGAAATTAATATAAATTTTGATACATTGCCTTTGTCCTCCACAAGCCACATTGTAACAAATTGTTCTGTTTGTAGACTTATTTGTGTCCAAGCTTTTAACTTTACTTTGAAAATTAGCTTTATCAATCCTACACAATATTATTTCCTTGTGATGCCATGGTGAGCAAATTAGAATATTATTGAATTTGAAGACCAAACACAGAGATTAATTACACACAGACTGACGAAAACATAATATTAAAGATTAGAATAATACAGCAGACCTCCAAAAAACACATTTTAAATAAAGAAACATGAGCTTAATATAAAGTAGGCTAAATACCTGCTGACAGTTGTGCAAAACGTACTTTTAATCCGACAACAGGCCTCATCGGAAAGCTTATTTTAAATTCTTGAATATGACTATTTATCAATGCACGCCAGTTTCTCCTGAAGCATACCATGATGCTCCCACTGCTGTAACTTACAGTTGCGGTGGTCTTCGCAGGCTTACACCAACTACCAATATGGCAAAATTGTTTATATTTAGCTTTCTTAAAACACAGCATACGTCTCTAAAAAATAAGGCCTTTCTCCTACATTTGCTAACCGTAGCCTGGATTAATATGTTATGGCTTCTTCTCCTCTAAGTGGCCTTTCAGTGCGTACAAATACCTGACCTAACACCGTCAGCTATTTTTACACAAGGATGAAACAGACTTGTGGAGGTCCACAATTGTTCTCCTGATATCTGTGATGGATTCTTTCAGGCATATTTAAGGGATATTCAACATGTCGGATTGTCTTGCCCCAATATATTCTACCGTGTTCGGTGTTCCCCGAGGACAAACGAGCAGGCAGCGTGTTGAATGTGACGTGTAGCTCGCCTCCATTTCATAGTGCAGCAAGCGTAGAGCCCCCGTTCACGCTGTCTCCACTCCTTTAACCAACGGCATTTCTTTTTATGTTTCTTCTCTGTTAAAATTAGTCCACAAACTTTCATCATTATTCTTCCCCGTCGTCCATGTTTATTTACTCTGAACACGTTTGATGTTGAGAGGATTCACAAGATTTCTCGTCTGACATCTGAATGAACTTAAGTGAAATCTGTTTGTGTGTAGGGTGGTGAGTCCGTGTGAAAGGACACCAGACACTGTAAGACCAAACATGTTTTATCTAGGGTTTTTTTGGCGTTATGTGTGGTCTCTCTCAGGCTTCGAAAATCGGCGACTATTTTAAAATCCTGCCTTTAGGTTTCACTGAGATGTCACACAAGGCAGCAATGTGTCTGAGGTACTGCCTTAAAGTACAGCCACTGGTTTGCCTCGAAATAACTCAAACGTTCTTGTGAATCAGAAGCTTGCAAAGCCATTGAATCAGCATCTGGGCTTTCCCAAATAGTTTAAAGGCACAGTATGCGTTATGAATGTAAACGTAAGAATTAAGAAAGCAACAATCAATCATTTAACTAGAATTGGCTATCCCAACTGACCTAAAACAGGAAAGGTTTGGGGGAAAAAAGGTTTCTTTACACAGAATATGTAAATATCTGGTTTCCACTGTAGTTAATGTAAGCAACTACTCAACTCTGAATATGTCTTGTGTTAATGCCACTGGCATTACACGTTTTTAATTTTGTTTGCCTGTTTTCTTGTTTTGTATGCTTTAAAAGTGTGTTTTATAGGCCATTTAAGATGCAGCTTTGCAATAAATATTCATTGAAAATAAAGAGAAAAGTTATTTCCCTTGATACATCAGGAGTTCAACAACTTCTTAATTTTTTTTTTTTTTCCTTTGTTGACTTGTGGCTCCACTCAGCTGGTGAGGGAGTTTGGGGTAATATTTCCTCATTATTTCTCGTCATCCTCCACTGGAGACCATGCTCCTCTGGAATATCCAATTTGACTTCTTCCCTATTGTGGCAAAATGAATTGTTTATGGAGAAAAATAACCCTGTTGAAATCATTGTCTTTCTTTTATTTATTTATTTTTGTTGTTTGTGGTTTGATTGCACAAGCGAGGAGGTCTCCAGCTGTTACACCGGGCCTTTGAGGACATGTCCTAAAAAGCAGCACTTTTTTTATTGTAATCTTGTGTTGTAAGTTGATGATTTTGTATCATTTTATTCTTCTTTAATTTTTTAGTAAAAAAATAAATAAGAAAAATCTCTCTGATGTAAGTCATTGCATATTTAACTGACTCTTCACTTTATTTCTTTTTTTGTTGTCGCATTAATTTTTATTTGTTAATTTAGTCTCTGTATGTTTATTTATACTGTTTATTTTTATGTTTATTTGTTTTTTTTAAATTCAGTATCAGTCAGTGAATTTTGTTTTAGAGTTACTTTGCGTCTTCTTGTGCAGGATAGATGTCAGAGTGAATTTGATAGAGAAGCCTCACGTAGAAAGTTGTGTTATACATTTGTTTACTTTATTAAGGCATGCTGTTAGCATGAATTCCTGGTTATTGCTGTCAATAATGTTTATGATGGTGTACATGAGGTGTAGAGCACCAGTCTTATCAGTCGACAATGAAACAGTCCTATATGGCAATATCTATTTTCTTTTCTTTTTTGTATTCTGTCCATTAGTGGCCCTGGAAACAATTTGTTTGCAACCAAGAGCCCAGTGTGACATTTTCGATTTCAGTGCACCAATCTGCCGTGGCACCCGGGCTTATTGCTTTGTGTGCTATTCAGTAAATTTTGTTCATTTTGCTTAAGGTACAGTGCACTTTTCTCCATGAACGTCTCCTCCCTGAATGAATGCCCCTGGCCCTGTGAGTGTTGAAAGAGGTCTAATTATTGCCGCGATGTGTGGATAGCCCCTCTCTCTTTGAGATTCCGTTTTGGAGCATTCATGAGCCTTTTCTTCCGAGATTTTCTCTGACATGTAAGCGTTGAAGCGTTTCCCCTCTGGGCCAGGCAGCGCGATGCTTGATACTCCTGTCAATGTTTCTGACGCACTCCATGCAACCACTGGTTGTGAGACTCCATTACTTTAAGTGCCTCATGGGGAAATATTGTTGTGGCCCCTTTCCTTTTTTTATATGGTATGCTGCTGTTCTGGGCTGTAAAGGCTTAGCAGCTTTGCATGCAGAGAAAAGCTTTTATATCAAGATTGTGTGTATTGTGCCATAAACACCGACAGTGTCTGGTCCGTCATCTTAATTTTTATCTTTTTAATTTTTTTTAGCTTTTTCTTAACATGCTGTATATATGCAGAAATGGACCAGTCTGAATTGCAATACCGATATATAATGAAGTGTAAATTAATATCATCTTTATTAACTTGGTTTTGGTAGCTATCCGAGCCAAACCTGCTTTTTCCACCCTTGGCAGCAACTACTAACGGGCTTTTCCATTTACTGGCAATGATTCTTTTACAGTTTGGAGGATTTTTGACTCACTCTTTTTGTCAAAATTGTTGGGATAGAGCTACACTGAATTATTCTTAAAATAATCAAAACTGGTTCATACGGCAGGATAATTAGCACGATATTTGGCCCGATCTTCCCCTTCAAACGATCTGGAAGGATCTTAAGATAAATTTAACAGATATTCCTCCTGTGTGTGGTGTGCTAAGAGTGATTTGGTCCACTTGGAAAGACATCGGGACCGCTCCAACCTCAAATCGGGTATATTCAACATGTTGGATTGTCTTTCCCAGATATCCTGTTGAATGTTAGGTGCAGCCAATCAGAAAGTGAGGTGAGGGAAGGACCGAAAAAAAAAGAAAAACAACACAACTCAACTATATATCATAGCGTAGTAGAGAGTGTAGAGCCCCTGTTCACGCTGTGTCCACTCCTTTAACCAACGCCTTTGTAAAGTATTTATTAGTCCACAAACTATCGCCATTATTCCTCCTTGTGTCCATGTTTATTTACTCTGAATTATCATTTAACCTTGAGAGGTTTTGCAGCATTTTCAGTCTGACATTGGAATGATCCTGAGTGAAATCTGTTTGTGTGTAGTCCGTTGTGCTTGTTGTCTGACCGGCCACCACACACACTGTAGGAGCAAACCTATTATATCTACCATTGTTTATCGCAACGTGTGGTGTCTCTCAGGCTTTGACTGTCAACCGACAATTTTAAAATCTTGCCGTATGAACCAGCCTTAATATAGACATCTCAGTCTTTTCTTTACTGCAACAGCCAGGTTGGATTTTTTTCCCCAATTTAAATGTTGAAACATGTGTATCTCATCTTCTAAGTGACCATGCAATGCTTGCTTAAATGTGTATAAGAATAAACCTCTGCCTATATTAATATATTCTTACCTTAACCTTGGGTCTCCCAAAAGCCTGTCAACATTTCCAAATTATTTATTTCTTAACAGACAGAGGTCAAAAGCTGAAATTATAACAGAAAGAAACTTTGCTGTGATAGATTTGGTCAATTATCTGCTGAAGTCACACTATCTCAGCTGTTGGGAATAATCTGACTTTTAATACCTTGCTGATGTACACAATGGTAATCTTGGAGTTTTCTTCTTGCAGTAACAGCATTCCACACTGAAGAGTATTGCAATTAGCTTGGCCTGTTAGCGCTTGAGTATCGTGCATTCACTAATCGTAAAATGATTGGATTTTTGAGTTGTGCAAATGGCCAGCAGGTAAATATCAACGATCACCAGGTGAAAGGCAGATCGAGCTGCAAGTGTGAATCCAGCCACCATCCAGTTTCTCTGTGCATCTCTACTTATTCGGCATGTGCTTGTGAACAATTTTTGTTTCTTTATTATATAATATTTGCAGTGTCCTCCACAGTTATTCAGGCCTTTCTTACAGATGTGAATAATTAATTCATCTTTAATTGAAGTGGCATAATCAAATCAAAAAATATTGCCTTTATCTAGCAGTGAGATTGAGAGAGTTTTTTTAACTCCTTTACCAACCTCATCTTAAGTAATGCTTTTTGTTTTTGTTTGTTTGTTTCTTTGACTCTGGCCAGCAATGCTTCAATTACATTTATTTTATAGACATTATTGGGGTTGTCAAAAACTCTGCCGTCTGTATTTTTACTAAGCAAGGCAAGGCAAATTTACTTATATAGCACAATTCAGTACAGAGGCAATGCAAAGTGCTTTACATGATTAAAATATAGGAAAATAAACAGAATAAAAGCAAGTAGGAATAACATGTAGAAACAAAAAAAGAACATTAAAAACAGTAAAACAGTTTAACTAGAACAGTCAAAGGCAATCCTAAAACCATTTTTTTTCTCAATACATTTTTCCCCCCAAATTGAGTGTGAGATTATGCTACTCCTTTAAAAGATGCAGGTATTTTATTGATTTTCAAACATCTTCACCCCTGTTTCCATAATGCCACAGCACTGTGGCATTATGGAAAAGACAACATACTTTAGATGAGTAACACAGAATATTCCTAAATAACCTAATTTGTGTGTGCGTGTGTGTGTGTGTTTTGGTTTGTTTTTCATTTGCCAATCTGTCTCCAAATTTTGAGAACCTACAGTGACCCACATACAGTATCTGAAGTCTGGTTGAAATAATCCTCTTGAATCTTTTGAACTCTTGAAAGAAATGTTCTTGTGATCCTTTCATTGTCCGTGACGCTCTTCAAGGAACTAACCTGCAGATGGATTGTTTGATGATTTCTGTTTTGACAATATGTCAGCACAGCTTTTATTATTTAAAGATTTAGGGCTGAAACATGGGGTTCTGAGCTGTCAATTTCTGCAGACTAAAGCTGTGTCCCTCAGACAAGCAGAGGACAGAACCGATGTCTGACATGTTTGTCCTGATAGCAGTATTTAAAATGTTAAGACGTCTTGGTTCCTTGGCTGGTATGAGGGTTGCACAAGTGTGTTGCCATGTTGACACTTTAACACGTTATGGCATTTGTTCTAATGTTGCTAACTGTACTGTGCACTCTTTACACACAACACCACTAAGTTTTACTTAATTATTTGCTCAGATTATTGTATATTTCTGTGTCCTCAGGATACAGGGGTCAGAAAGGAGAACGAGGACAGCTTGGCCTGGGGTTACCAGGAGATCCAGGACCCACTGGGCCACCAGGTAAGAAAGCAACATAAAAGGAGGTTTGTTATGAATTCTGAATTGTATAGATTAACGCTCCCAACTTATTGTCTAAAGCCCCACAACTGATAGCAACTCAACAATTTTGGTAAAATCAACTACAACTGTGACAGATAAGGAGGAGGGCCTGTGCCAATAACCCTGCACACAGCACGATGCTAATTAAGGCAAAAACACTCCACAGGAAAATTGCAGCAAAGAGTGGTATCTCAACATCAACTTTTCATGCCAACCATTAGACACTTTGTAGATGCCATCTGCTTGTTTGCTAGTGAACCCATTTTTGTTTGTTGAATACCATCAAAGCTATAAACATGTGGAGGCATGCTTCTACGAACTGTGTTTCCTTCTCAGTTCAGCTGAAGCTGTCACAGTTGCAAGGGGCAGACAGACATCATAAAAAATATACAGATTAAAAATGGGATGTCGCCGAAACTTAAGTTCATCAGGCAAATTTCCCTCCTACCACTAATGGACATAATATTTAACATTAGAATCAGGCTGGTCCAAAAAATAATAATAATTAATGCAAAAATGTGGGCTTGGGTGTAACATGGGGTAAAGCGTGCGACCTGCGTCTGAGGTCATAAAGGCCTCAGACATGGCTGTTCCGGGTTCCTTTGCCGCATGTCTTCTCCCTCTCTCTCAAACCCCGTTTCCTGTTAGCTCACTGTCAAACGCCACTAGTACCCAAAAAGAAAAGAAATTAAAAAGAAATGTGGACTTAAAGAAAAGTATGTTTAATACCAGCTTAAAGGTAGAGTTATTTTCAAAAGATGTAATGCCCAGACAGAGAGCCAATTATTCAAGCCAGACAGAGTGTTTTGCTTTAAATAGTTCATTAATAAAAGTCAGAAAACCTGGTGAAGACAGAAAAAACTGGCGCAAGAGAGTCTGGTAAGGCTAAGAGCAGACAGGGAGACAGGGCTGAGGCTTCAGACAGATCCCTGGACGAGGCTTTGGGTCCTACACAATAAGGCAGACGGTGTGCAGACAGATCCGCTGCGGCTTGGCAAGGTTTGAGGTTCAGAAAACAGAAACCGATGATGGGAAGGCAAACAAGACAAGAATAAATCTGGAAACAGAACTTGTTCCTGACCTTGACCACACCCTGGTCATCTACACACATCAAGACTTTGAAACATCTGGCGCTGAACGTCTGTGGAGCTTCAGTATATAAAGGCAGAGAAACAGGTGCGAAAGACTGGCTTCATTGTGCTGCTGCTGCTGGCAGAGGTTCACAGGTGCTTGTAATTATCTTGATTAAATATTTGTTTCTCTCTGCCAGAAAACTGAAAATGCATTCTGTCAGAAGGCTGATGAGCCAAACCACATATGGCCAATTAAACATGGAAGTAGTTCTCAAGACACCAATTAATGCTTTTCTATGGTCATCTCAGTGTTCAGAGGCCGTGTTCACAAAGAATCCTAAAAGTTAAAAAGTAGCTCGTAGTGACGTCATTTGAGGAAATATCTTAGAATTTCTCAAATTAGAATTTTACCTCAGTAAGATGAAATTTATTCACAAAGCATATTAGGTCTTGAAGGTGCATTGCGCAAGCTTTGAAGTTAAGTATTATTTCTTATATTTCTCATACATGCCCTTACATTTTCCCTACGTGCAAAATGACTTATCCTCTAGTTACCGCAGTTGCCTCTATAGGCTGGATATTCAGTTTATGGTAGCGTGATTAAGGCCGGATTCTCTGGGCGTAACGAGTTCTGCGAGTTCTTGTTCACCTGGCTGCTTTGTTTAGTCTCTGCTGTAATTGATGCATTAGTGAGAGAACATGGGCAGATAACTTCAATATTTATAGCTTTCTTACCTCAGAAGACATTACGCCTCTAAACAGATGAGCTGTGCAGTCGCAGCAGCAGATGCTTTTCCTCTTCTCCCATGTGCATTTCAACATGTCGCCAGAAGGGGCAGACATCTGCAAAAGTCTTGGAATTTGTGCTATGCTCCTTTAAGCGATGTATGAGGCCATCTCCTCTCTGGTTTTTGATTGCTGCACATAGCGCAATTTCCAGTCTGGTGTCATAGAGCAGAGAAAAAGACGCATTGATATGATCGGCAATGCGTTTAAAAGTCCGCCTCTTTGCACTGTGATCCCAGGACCAATTTACCTTTCAGCACTCCTCTATTCTCCTTCCAGACCTGTGTGGACAAGAGGTGCTGCTCCTCTTTCCGGTTCGGTTTTCTCCACCTTTTTTTCTTCCATTTTATGTTGGTCGTTTTGCCAAATACAGCCGCTTTATACAAGCAGGCAATCCCAATAAAATGCTGACAGGTGAGTGCACACGAATATCAAATAGATGAAGGATTAAAATGACTGGTATGGTTAGTAAACATAACAAGCAAATCAAAATAATGATGAGGATGTGACAATTATTAGATTTTGCTAAGTTTTCATCATCATGTCACATATTTCTTAATACAGTTTAATTGGTTGATTTCTCTCAAATGATTACTAGGGACGGATTTCTGTATTTTTGTTTGTTTCTTGTATCAACCAATCACAGCTCTTAAAAGACAGCACCACACCTTGCAACAAGGTCAACCACACCTCCTCACTAAGATAAAATATCTGTCGTCTCCCTACTCCCTACTTGCTATCAGCAACTATCTGAATCACTCTTAAGCTAAGACTTCCCGGCAGGTTTTCTTCGGCTAAGATAGAAGCTCTCTGAGAGGACTCTGAGAATCTTTGTGAATACCGGCACTGAACTAAAGCCTATCGAAAACCTGTAGGGTGAGCTCAAGACAAAATTGCATAAAAGGACCCAGGATTCTGAACAATTTTGAGAGGTTGTGCTAAGAGAAATAACCAAATAAACTTCTCTCTGAATGTTGCAACCAAGAAAAATAGTATAGATAAAGACTTTTGCTCTGTCCTATTTGCAAACAAGCATTGTTAACAGCGGATGTCCTGATAATTGCATCGTCCCTGAAGAACTGTTCTGTATTTTACAAAGTGACATTTTGGCACTGCAATTTTTCTTTTGTTAGTTTTTCAGTAATTAGTTTAATATCACGCTTATCCTTTGGTCAGTTAGAGACTTGGGAAACGCAAGATAAAAAAGAAAGAGACAATCTTTACAAAACATTTTTCCAATCAAAGGTTTTTTTTTCATTAATCTGTACAAAAAAACCAAGACAACATACCTTCCTTCATGAGGCCATTGATAAGTTAAGTAAGTTATTAAATAAGGAACAAAACAGACGAAAAGCAGCATTAACTATAGCATGAATTTATTTTTTATGAAAAATGAAAGCAGAGTTTTACACAGCCAAACCATACCTTTTGAAAACCTTTTGAAAACAAATAGAAAAATTCATGCTATTTAAAGTTTCTCCTCTCAACTTTGAGTTTTGACGCTGCTCCGACGGCAATGGTCATTTAAGCACTCAAATAAAGTAAGTAAAGGAGGAAAAAACATGTAAGATCACTTTTCTAAGCTGGCCCTTTTAGGTCAGAACGGCCAGACATCGCACTGACAGCTGTTTCCCTTTTTTTATATCAGTTTCTCTTTCACAGTTGCTGAAAGGAAGGAAGTCCATTAGACTTGTGTCAAAACTCACACCTTTACTGTTGATGTTTTTTTTTTTTTTTGACATCATTTGTTATCTTCATCTTGATGGCAAAAAAAAACAAAAAAACACAGCACCCAGACGGCATTCTGTTTGTTGAACCCTTATGCTGCTTTGACAAAGAAAAAGAATAAAAGAAAATTCTGGTAATGGAAAATGGCATCTGTTCTGAAACTAAAATCCTATCTCTCCATCTTCCCCGAACAAAAAAGACCAATCCACGATGCTGGCATATCCCCCCTCCGGTTCGAGAAGTGGGATTACTTCACTTACTTCAAGCCTGTGACAGCAGGAGTTTATCACTGAACTTGAAGTCACTCATGCAATCTGTGCATAATGTGTGTGCGGGGGCAAAGGAAACTTGGCTGTAGCTCCGCTGGAGAGGATAAATCACAGCTGTTGAAAGAAATCATCTCTAGAGGTGCTCGGTTATGGGAAGCACCTGCGGCATAACTGGTGGGGGTTAGACTTAAGCCGTAGCTACGTCTTGGAGGAAAAAAAAAAAAAAAAGTCAGAAAGTTCTTCAAACCAACTGATATGAATGCAGGTCCACAGGCTTCTGGTGTCGTCCTCCCCATACCTTTAGATTTCCACATTCCCTGGAGCCTACAGGAGGAGATTATTTCTTCCAGCCAAAATTTCTTCCACCTTGCCATCATGATGAAAGATATCTTGGTATCCTTGGCATCTATATGGAGCTGGTTCCCCTTGGAGTGGAAAGAGTGGGAAGAGTTACATGCTGGAGATTCACCCAGATGCTGTCAGTCCAAATGCTGGGAACTAAAAATGCTCATGGTGGGCGTCGACGCCAGTGCTTTTCATGTGGAGAAGTCAACACTGGAGCAGAGACGACTCCCAGTGCGTGAAACTGAAAATAACTAAGTCAGCATGACCACATGGTCCATCTGCACCCTTTGTCCTAACCAAGTCCACAAGTGAAACATTTGTCTGAAGTTGCTAATTAGAGGAGTTAACCCTGCTGCCTGAGTGCACAGATTTAACAAATACGTCTTTCCTCTTACAGTCGGCGTTAACAGTTACCAAAGCACTTTGTTTGTGCGAGCAGTTAAGCAGTAGACGGCTATGGCAGTGATGGAAGGGGCAAGCTGTGTTATCACACTGGAGTAAAGGCCAAGCAGGTCTCTTTGTTCAAAGTGAGCAGGCCTTTGTAGAGCTGTCACTGCTCTGAGTGATGTAAAGGACAGTCCCGCGGGAGGACTGAAGCAGAGGAGCGTTTTGGGGTTGTTTTTATCGAGTCCTGTTTAAAAGACAGTGTTAACGCCGGCCCCTGTGTTTGATGACCGGCATCCAAACGGTGTGGAAGAGGCCGTGCGTGAGAAAGTCAGCTGCAGCTTCGACAAACCGTTTGGTCGGTGAGATGAGATAATAAAGTCCCAGATGCCATGATCACCTCGATATGTAAGAGGGCAGAGAAACGTGCGTTCTCCTTTTTATTCTCATTAGTGCGGCTGAAGAGTTCATTAATTGTAATTCAGATCTCCTTCAGTACAAGTACTTTTCTAACAGAGACGTGGTGAATGTATGCAAAGTCACATAAGAACGTGATGAATCATGATTACGTTCCTAAATATTACACCAGCAAAACTTTCCTTACTTTTAAAATGAAAAAGTAATTATGACAAAGAATCAGGAATCTTTATTGTCAACATGTGTTACCATAGTGAATTTTTTTTAGTAGACACCAGCTCAATATGCAAACAGATAACAATACGCAGACATAGCAAGACATATTTCCACAATACTTGTTATATATATATATATATATATATATATATATATATATATATATATATATATATATATATATATATATATATATATATATATATATATATACAGAACTCTACAATCAGATATTCCCTAAGAAATTAGAATGTGCTAATAGGCATTACCAGTAGTGTGATTGTAACATGAAACAGACTTCTAACCTCTCAGCAGGGGGCGACAGCCTTCACAACGTGTGGAAAGAAGCTGTTTTTGAGTGTATATGTTTTTTTATTTAATGTTTCTCAATCATTTATCAGACAAAAGTGGGACAAACATTTCATTACCCGGGTGGGTTGGATCAGTGGCAATGCATCCGGCCCTTCTCTGGACTCGTGCAGCATAAACCGTGTCCAGGTCTTGTAGACGGCGTCCCCTGTGCTGTCCTCACCACCTGCGCCAAATCCTTTCTCTCCCTCACTGTGCAGCTCCCATAACACACTGTTTTGCTGAGATAGAAAATGTCAGCTTTGTAAAAGTTTTTTAACAGCTTAGTGGAAAGTCCAGTCCGTTTCAGTTTCCTGAGGAAGAAGAGCAGTTGTTGGGCCTTCTTCACCAGGTGTGAGGCGTTCACAGTCCAGGACATGGTCGGGGGAGATGTGAATGCCCAGGAACTTTATGTGGTCCACACGCTCCACCACCTACCCCTTAAAACGTACCACCTCCAAACTCAAATACACCAGATAAAAGCAAACAGCCCAACGGGCCAGCATAAGATTATCATGGTATGATAACCTTGAGTAAAAACATAATTCAACATAATCAAGAATTATTTGTTCTGATGCTAAAATAATGTAACATATTATCTCGATCATTACTAGTGATGTGCCAATCAGGATATTTTTGTGTCCTGAATATTGAGCTGAATCATTTAAGAACAGGCCTTTGCAAATACCAAGACACAGTCCAATACTTTATGATTATTGAAATCAATGCCATGTTTATGCTTAAAAACTCAGTAGCTTTAAAGCAGAGAAGAAGACTATGTGACACATCTTCAGTTTGCTCCGTTAAAGACACAGCAATGTCCTCCTCCATCCATTCAATTTCATTAGTTTTTTGTTCGTACAGCTTGTTTACAGCTTTTTTCCATCGTTCCCACCTTGCCTTCCTTTATCCGTTTGTTCTTTTGTTTTTCTTTCTTTCTTGCTTTGTTTGTTCCTTCCTTCAGTCTTTTATTCTTGTTTGCCCATCCATCCATCCATCCATCCATCCATCCATCCATCCATCCATCCATCCATCCATCCATCCATCCATCCATCCATCCATCCATTCATCCATCCATCTTTGCTTCATTGGTTCTTTTGTTTGCTTCTATCCTCCATTCTTTTATCTGGTCCTTCCTTCTGTCCTCCATTCCTTGCATCCATCCATGGCTCCTTCCTTCTTGATGTTGTATCTTCCTTCCACATGTGTTTCCACTTTCTTTCAGTCACACCCTCTGTCCTTGAGTTTTTTTATGGGATCAAAAATCACTACTCAGCCTGGTTTGACTGGATTTCTAATACTAACGATCAAGTTATTGGCCATAATCATAACCTGATTCAATTTGGATTTGTTCTACTGATGTAAATAGTTTAATTTCATGAATTTAGGATTTACAAGTTATTGGCGCATTGATCATCAAAACCACTAACCTATTGTTGTGTATGCCGCACCAGGGCCCGCCCCTGTTCTTTGGCAACCAAAGATTCAGTCACCCATTATACTTTTATTGAATGGATGTTTTGCAGCAGTTGTAATAAATGTGAGACTCTAAGGCCAATATCAGGCGAGGTGTTTTAATATTGTTGATTTGTTTAATGAATATAAGCAATTATGAAGGCATAGCCCTGCCTGTCCTAAGGCCTAAGGCAAGTCCAATGTAAGAACAGCAAAATTTAGGTGCATACCAGGGGATAGTTTGAATTGACCATGCACAAAGTCATACCCGCTGATGGTTGGGCCTATTTAACAACGATTTACATAGTTTGCATGAGTAAAAGTAATCTGTGCGGGTAGGGCACAGACACTGTCTCTAGTCCAGGGTCCCTCATCCTCCTAAATCCGACTCTGCATGTTCATGTTCAATGAGATAAAATCAGACTTGTCTGAGGAGATTGGAGGCTCAGTCAGTTCTTCTGCTTCTTGGTTGCTTCATAAGAAGCTGCTGATCTGCTTTTGTGGCATGTTGGGGGGTGATTTGAGCCCACGTCTGTTTAGTGCCAGTAAAATACCAAGAGCTTTATGGGCTTACTCGCTCTTACTACCCAACCAAATCTTTAGAAATGCTCTGGTTGCAGCTTGCCAGATGGAACTTTGTACTTCTGGTTAGTTGTTCCATATGAGTTGGTAAATATTGTTTGTATGAAGGAAACTGTGACTTTGCCAAACTTCAGATTAGATTTTAATAGAAAGCTCTTCTTAGGACTGATAAGGTGCAGCCCATTTCAGTAATTATTAACATTCTCTCTCAAGGCCCACCTGGGATCCCCTCACGAGGCCACCCTGGCTCTCCAGGGCCCCGCGGACTGCCTGGGACATGTGACCCGAGTGACTGCATTCTTCCTGCCTTGTAAGCAGAGAGCGGCGTGCCATGTGGTACGGTCCACTGAAGCCACAGAGCGAAAAAATGATGCCCCTCGCTGTGTCTGACTGCCTCTTCAGCTCTGCTTTATTGACCGGACTCAAAACTGACCTCTTTTGTTCACTTCACGATGACATTTGGGTGCGACGGGGTTTTGTTCTTTTGTTTTCTGGGATTGCTGTTCTGTTTTGTTTTGAATGCAGCTGACAACCTTTTTGCAGTGCTACACTTTGTATTTTTGAAGTATATTTTTCTTGTCTTTCCAACTCCTACTGTGATGCAATGCATTCCTTATCGACTCAACTCGTCTTTCAAGACATGGAGATAACTTTGTTTCGTCAGGTTTAGCCCTGTTTGAATAACTTTAATAATTATGTGTTTGCCTCTTTAACGGGCTTGTTGATGCACTCTTCCTTTCTTATTCAGATAAGCTGGCTGTAGGTACATCTCATGTTTAGCTGTGTGTGTGTGAGAGAAAGAGATGAACTCAGTGATTGTACCTATTTTTCATGCAAGTCTAAGTAAAATGACTTATGAACCTTCCTCTATAACCAAAGTGCAGCCGGTGCGTCTGATGGGGAAATTATTTATTTTAAGTGTGCTCCTAAAGAATGTACTCAAAAGATGGTTCTAGTCGGCTTTGAATGTAGCATGGAGAACCTGTAATTTTTATTTAGTAATTCAATTTTAAGGACATTAGGTCATACATGTTGAGTTGCTGAGAAGTTTTGATGTTTCCGTTTCCTTCAATTGACGACGTGAGACGTTTGTTTTGTTTGAAATCCTCTTTGTTTGTTGTTGTTGTTTTTTAAGAATCTGTGGTAAAACTATAGCTGAAAACGTCTTCCTGTTTTTTGCTAGTCCCGCGTCAGTGGTGAGCACTTATTAGATTGCAGAAGCGTTTTTTTGTAAACCCTAAAACAACCTGTCTGGCACTGATTTTAATATGGGGAAGGATATTTTCTTTTAAATTGTGTTCATTAAAAACTTTTGTTTCCTTTACCTGAGAAAGGAAGATGTCATTTCTCCATGGTTTGGTTGAAAAATAGAGGAATCCTTACAGTGGTTAAGGCTAGCAGCAGTTAGGCCCTTCATACACAAACACTGATATTGTCCAAAACCGTTGCTTTTTTTTCTCCACTTGCTCCACCCATCCGCATGCAAATAGATGTTTGGGTGAAAATAGATAAGAGTTTTCAAAGGGTAAAAGCTCTCCATTTTGACTAGTTGAACAGTGATTATTCAAAACCGTAACATAGAGACCCACTTTGCTCATTCCCACTCTGCTAAAGACCACAGCAGCGTTATAAAAAATATTTTTCATGATGTCACACAGCTGAAATGAAAAATGGTTGTATTCATGGGATACAACGCTAAATTTACACTTTCACAAGGAACAATGTTAAGTTTGTCACTGTTTTCTTAGCGAAAAAACTTCACTATTGCTACACTAACATCACATCGGCGAAGGTTGCCGACCTACAGCTAATCAACATATTTTTAGGGTGACAAGCTCAACAATGTTATGTGGCTGAGTCTGCTCAGTTAAGGATGATTTGTTTGCAGAAACCAGATAAAACGTGTCTTCTGTCTGACTAGCAACAAGCCTTCATCCACTCTGAGCTTTCCATCCCTTTTCCACAAACACTGTGAGATGACATCTTTCATCGATCCTTTTAAGGGCATATTCTTCCTCAAGGAGAGAATGTACTTTAAAATATTGCCTGTTTGCGATGAATGTAATGAAACTGCTCATTTATTTTTAATTTTTTGTCTGTAAATAATTTTTTTTCCCACTCTAATTGGGCTTTAAAAGGGACCTGACAGTATAACTTTACAAGCTGTCTGTCACCATAACGACACTTCAAGGTTATCACTTGTCAATCATATACACCGCTGCAAATGTAAAGGAATGTGTTGCATTATTACTAATGTGTGCTGTTTACACAGTGTCATGAATGATGATTCCTCTGATTTGTGTGCATATCTTTAAACTTCATCACCACAACAGAGATCGGACTACCACGGCTAACATATTTTTTCTTTCTTCTTTTCTTTTTTTTTGTCAGTTCGGATGAAATGTTTTACTCATGAATGTACTTGAACTGTCTTTGCTGCTTCTTACTCTACATCCAGGTTTTCCAGTTACTAACCAGCACAGTGTGTCCCTATGAAGCTTCTGTGCCTGCTTTGAGACTGCTGCTTTGCTTTATTTATTAATTTTAAGTATTTTTTTTCTGAATCAGTTTAACACTTTCACCCGATGTTTATTTTTATTTTATGATTTTGAGTTGATTATAACTAAACAGGCCACACTCATTTCCTGAAACTCCTCTCTTCATCTGCAAACACGTTCTTCCTCTGAACCCTTTATTTTAATTTATAGCCCATTTTTAAAGATCTAAGTTGCTAACTTTATTCTTCCACTATATATATATATATATATATATATATATATATATATATATATATATATATATATACATTTTGTTCGTAAAAACCCTGTCCAAATGTTACATAGTAAACAATAGTAACTGGACCGTATTGAATGTGTATGATTAATATTATGCTTTCATTTTCACGTATGTTTAATTAAGGGTTTGACCTAAAAGCTTTAATTTCTGTTGTTGTTGTTTGGCTTTGATAAATGTTTAAAAATCTTTGTACTGTGTTTCATCCTGTTTGACATATTTTGATCCCTTTGCTCTCCTTTGTTTTGTTTTGTTTTTTTCCTATCTTCAAAACATAGGCATTTCTTATACAATCACACATTACTCAGATGCTGCAGAACAATTATTTTTTCATGATGCCTGGTTGGTTTTATCAGTGCTAGAGAATCTAATTTTAGACAGAAATGCATGTCGCTCACTTTATTTGTGAGCAGAAGGTGCCCCCTGCTGGGCATGTTTGGATTTCCAGACAGCTTTTAATCTATAAAGGAAAACTATCTTTGCTTTAGTGGGCACTTGAACTCCTCTCTCTTCTACCGATTCTTGTCCTTTAATCTGTGTAATTTTCATATCAGTTTATGGGGTCCCACCAGAGACAATTATGCTGATCTTGATGAGATTCAAATGAGACACCACCAGCAGATTAATGTCATCTGAACTTTTTTTTCCCCCCCTGTGTACTGCTGAGAGCAACTCCCACTGCCTATTGAATTTAGCATGAATTGTTATTAATATGCACCAATTTGCTTCTTCCATTTACCCAAACAGTGTGATAAGAAGGAAGGACGTTAATGTCACAGCTCACTTCGCTACAAATTCAAGCTATTATCCATCAAACCAAGTTAAGCTCAATTTATTGTAAGTGGGAAAACGTCTGAGCAAGGCAAAATCAAAGAGGCTGCTTCCTTTGAGAGTAAAGCTAAACAAAAGCTTGTTAAATAATGTAAAATCCTCTAAAGACAACGTCCACATGTTTCATTATTGCTTGTGTTTTCACGGTAATGTAAGGTGATCCGGTTGCCACGTGCAATCTAATCTCGTGAGCAAGCTTGTAATGAGGGGAAATATGGATCAGCCTCGCAGCAAGGACCCTCAGGATTAAAAGCGCCTGCCTGCTGCTTTCACAGAAACATCTCTGTGCTCCTGCATAAGCTCGTGTCATGCTGGGTGACTTTAACGGTTGTTGGATTTTTTTTATTTATTTTTTTGGGGGGGGGGGGGATGGGGGAGTTTTTATTTGGTTGGATAACTACCTCATTCTTGGTTTACCGCATATCTACATGATCAGGAATACAAACAGTTGAATTATTGCCTTGGAAAAGTGGGAAAACCTCATGTGTTTTATGCAAGAAACATGTAGCGCAGTCATGTTGGTGTCATTGTTAAGTTCACTGGTGAGTTATTGTGGTTGCCTGGTGTCGGAGGTTGTATTACTCTTTACTTTGCAGAATCTTTGATTTACATCTATAAATGCCATCTGCCTTTCTGTGTGCAATAAATGTTCTCAAGTGCTTTATATAATGTGTTGGGCTTTACTTTCTAAGTGTCTTAGTTTCTTAAAAAAAAAATCATATCTTATTTACATCCGTTTGTGTCTTCATCTTGGATGTTTGAGACTCTTAAGTATTGATAGCATAAAAAAACAAAGACTGACCCTTTCAAAATGTGTCTAAAGCATTAGCTGTTGTTTTTGAATATATTTATTTGATTTTATCCAGGCCTTAGTAAAGATTCAGTCTCTTTTTCTGTATTTGTATTTCCTTTTAACAGGGCTTAAATTAATATCAATGATCCCAATTAAAGCTCTTCCATACTATTGACTCGATACGATTATTTACGTTTTAAATACAATTATGTGAAAGAAAAATCTAACATAAATCAGTCACTTTCTTATTGTATTTCAAACCTGGAAATAATTTTAAAGCACACATTTATGACAAAAAAAAAACTTTGAGTGACACCGACCAATAACAGAAAAACACTACCATATATGGATAGTGATAATATCCATATAGGCAATAACACTTTCCATAATAAGCAAACTGTGCATTGCATTTGCGCATGCGTGGGTCGGATGAAATCAAACATTTTGGCTACTAAAAGAAGCCCGCCGTAATTTGTGTGGAGTACAGGTAGCAGACATGAACATAAGGCTCACAGCCATTGGTTTTAAGGCTTTTAAAGCCTTAATATACGTGCCGTACAATGACCGGAGCACTTTGTGCCATGTTCAATTGCTTTAATATGGACTATACAGGCTTGAGCGGTGGAAGAAAAAACACGATTGCAAGGCTCCACCGAGATCACCCAGATGATGCAAAGAGAAAATCCGGTTGTAAACCTCTGGTCACTCTTTACAATATCCTGACAGAAAAGAATGATTCAGACGGACCTAAAAGATCGACTAAAATTGTATGTTTTTTACACTAATTTGTGTCTAATCATTATGTAGGCTATCTACTCTTCAAACCGAGGAAGCGGTCAGGCTCTGGGCGGCTGCCCTGTAGGCAATAGCGGGCAGAGGAAGAGTCTAGAGAGGCAGAACATGGAATCAGCCTGACAGAAATTTCATTTTGCTCACTGTTACTTTTTTAATAATTCAAATGCATCCAGGAATAGTAGTAGATGAACGCCATGTGTCTAAATTAACGGCACCATACACCGTAAGATCACTTCACTCATGTTTTTTGGCCAAAACAACACTTTATTCAGGGTAATTGGGTTTTGTTGCGAGTGTCTGGAGTCACGCATTACAGAGGCAGAGGATTACAGAAATATTAGTGTTACAGTAATACATCCTATTGCTTTAACAACAATATATTCCTCTTCATCGTCGCAGTGAGATGCGCTGTGCTAAATGGTCTGATGGTACGTGTCGTCAGTCTCCCAACGTCCTGGCTGGGAAATCTGGAGGCCGTCAACCCGTACGGTGCTTCAGAGGTGCTTTGGGTCGCCATGGACCTAGAACCTAGAACCTAGAACCTGCTCCCAGCCTCTTCACGCTTCACGAGTCGTTTTTATGCACAAATACACATGCACATTTTTAACGTACTTAAATTACTCTATTCAAGCCCACATTTAATGTAATATGAGTATGCTACATTTAATTTCTGCACAATATTTTAAATAATATTTTTGTAAATTTACCTATACTTTCTGTTATTCCCTTTTTAAATTTTTTTTAATATCTTACTTTTGTGTGAATCTGCTTGCTTCAATTAGTCTCACTTTTCTGCCAGTACACCTGAATTTCCCCACAAAGGGACGATAAAAGACATTTCTATTTTATTGCATCTGATTAAAAAAATATGTACATTAACAGAGGTTTTATTTTTTTAATTTTTAACTTTGATGTGCTCTTCTGAAATCCTGGCATTGTGTTAAGGTAATACCTACACTTAACAAATATTCCTCCTGAATGTTTATCCGCAATAATTAGCTGCGGGTATCACTGCTTTTTCACCCTCTCAGTGTCTAAAATAAATGAATAAGAAAGTGTTTGATGGCGGCTGCAGTCTGATTTTGTATCAATATTTTAGCTTACCTTCCATCCAACATGTTGCTGTCAGGAAACCAACTGCATAGCTTGCTAATATAAGGTACCATATTCTGATGACAGGTGTTTGGGGAAAATTACAGATTTTTTTTTTTAAACAATCGGCCATTTGCCACTGTTGTTCATGGCAGGCTGACTTGCAACAGAGTAGTATTATACCAACCACTTAGTGCCGTTTTAATAAGTCTCAGAGCTAGTGTGTTCAGACAATGTTTTTCCTGACTTATGCCTCGTCCCTGGATAAATTCCTTTACGATGTAGTTTTTATCGATTTATGAATTTGAGTTGGACACGTTACTATTACTTCTTTTGTCTCAGTTTAATATTCCAAGTGTAATGTTACCACTCTTCTGTAAATTTTGTCTACAATCTTCACTGCTTTGTGTGTTTGTGCGTTTTTAACAAATTTATTGTTTTTAGAAATTGATATAATTATTGTGAACCACAAACTTGAATGCAAATGAAGAGGATACGCTATAAAAAATTGTAATATATGCCCTTTAAGATGGGGCTCTTGGTTCCACGTTTAAATCTGTCTATTCTATTATGTGAACTGAGAGCGGCCACAAACTAATGTGGAACGGTATAATATCTAGACGTGTATCCTAAGTGGCTGTCAACACACACTTTAAAATAGAAAGACAAATGTGAGGAATATCTAAAGACACAAACTTATTCAGTTTTGAAATTTTTGTCCTGTTGATCAAATCAGGTCATATTGAATTTTGAAGCATCCATCACCCTTACCTGCATGAATTTTGGGGTGTGGGAGGAAATTGGAGCATAGCATATATAGTCATATTCCGTAAATTAGAATATAGGTTCTATTGAGGCTCATTTGTCAGTAAAAGTACCCTTTTTAAAATAACAATCTTTAAGATAGTTTTAAATTAAGTTTTTCATTATGCCCCCATTTCTGTATTATAAATGTATTTTTAGCGATTTGATGTAATATTCTAATCTTAGCTGTCGTGTTTTCATTATATGTAAGAAATAAAATAATCATTAACAGAAATAAGGACTTTAAAACATCAGTCTGTGAGTAATTATTCTATATAATTGTATTTACCTTTGTTAATTGGCTTACCCAAACAAACTAACTTTTTGATAATATTCTAATTTATTGAATATGAATATATAAGAGCAGACCAAAACTGTTCTTCCTGACCTCACAAAGCCAGTCCTGAAATCAGTGAACCGAGGCATGAGGTCTTTGTTAAGTTGCATTTGAAAGAATGGAGGCAGTGTCACATAAAGCCAGCTTTGAGTGAAACATTTAACAGATACCTTTGCCTTAAAAAGAAAGGACTGCCAACAGCACATGATCTCGGTAGCCTGTTATTGTGATATTATTTTAATATTAAAGCTCATTTAAAACTTTTTTTAAATTTTTTAGACTCCTGTGAAAGAATACAGATAATCAGCACGCCAAATATATTTAAAACCTCATGCGTTATTTTATTCATCTGAAAGAATTCATTTGTTACAAATATTTCTCACCAGAAACAAATGTTTTCTAATTCCTAAACAGCTGCATCCTGTTGCTCTTCTGTACAATGAAGCAAAGTCTCACACCAGGAGAAAACCTTTTTTTGTAGGAAATATAATTATCCACATTTAACAAATTTTTTACAGATTTACAAAATGTACTAAAGTCAGTGTGACTTGATGACACTTTCATCCTCTCTCTGTTTTATTTGCTCACAAAGCAGTCAGACATGAGGGAATGTAGATCCAGACATGAGGGCTTCAGCAGGTTTGACCTATGACATTGGCAACAAGATGACACAAAATAAGGCCAAATCCCAGCTATGATTGGCATGGGGGGGAGATCTGAAGAGAAAACTGAAAATGGAGAGCATAAAAAGAGGATGGAACAAAAGAAGAGTGGGATAAACAATAATTTTGGATCATTTCATTTAGAGATGTGAGCACTGAAACACCCCCTCATTCAGAAAAGCACAATCAAATAATCCCTTTTTTTTTCCACAACTCAAAGATGATGTCTCCTTCTGATGGAGATGTTATTGGCAGAAAACATGCTCACACAAAGAGGTTAATGTATCAAAGACGGCGAGCCGACGACGTCCCCTGGGAGGAGAGTGTGACAAATGCTGTGTGCTCGGGGAGATAATCCAGCAGTCTTTGTGTCTCTGCCAGAGTGGCTCTTAGTTCCCTGCAGGTCCCTTCACGTCCAGAGACTGCTGGACAGCTCCTGCCTGGAGGTTGCAGGCCGACGGGTCGCAATAGCCGTTTGGGCCAGCTGGACCAGGAGGACCAGGAACGCCAGGCTGTCCTGGAACGCCAGGAGGCCCCCTCTGCCCGTCCTGACCATCTTGACCGTATCCAGGTTTTCCTGGCTCTCCTGTGATCACAAAACGGGTGAATTCATATCGCAGGTTCACATTTTGCCAGACCGTTCATATGCAGTAGTTCCATATGTTTTTAGATCATGAGTATATACACAAATTTTTTGGAATGGTTTTACACAATCGGGATTAAAGTCAACAGTCCCCAAATGTCGATGCATTTTATTCAGATTGCACGAAGTAGCGGAAAATTATGAAGTGGAAGGAAAATCTGCCTGATTTTCACATTTTTCACTGATAAAAATGTACAAATTACAGTTTATGTTTGTCTTCCGGACCCCTTCACTCTCACACACCTAAATGAAATCAAGTGCAACCAATCGCCTTCAGAAGTCACATAATCAGTAATTACAGTCCACATGTGTCAAACATTTGTTTTGATGTTTTGTGAAGGCCTCAGATGTTAGAGAAAATTAGTTAGTTTTTTTTTTTTGTTTTTTAAACAGCATCATGGAGACCAAGGAACATGTCAGAGAGGTCAGAAATAAAGTTGTTGAGAAGTTAAAAGTCAAGTTAGGTTACAAACCAATAACATGAGCATTGAGCATCTTATCTGACACTGTTCAACTGCTTATCTAAAAATGTAAATGGAAACCCAAACCAGTCAAGAGAGCATTGATTGAAGGGGAAGCTAAGAGGCTCCTGGTTCCTCCAGAGGAGCTGCACAGGTCCATACCTTAAGGCTCAGGACAACTATTTGTCATGAACTCCACAAACATGGCTCCTCAATGGAAGAACGTGAACAAAACGCTTTGGTTGGATGAAGGCCAATGGAAGCCGATTTTAAAGTCTGTCAAAAGCAGCAAGAATGTGCTCTGCTCAGACGAGGAGCAGTGTGGAGGAAAGCCCTCACTGCCCATTCTCCTGGACACATCATCCCACCATGAAACATTATATGGTGGCAGCATCGTGCTGTGGAGATACTTTTCTTCAGAAAGGAAAGAGAGACGGGTCGGGTTTTGTCAGAAGATGGATGGAGCTAATTATAAGGCGATCCTGTAGCCTGCTGAGGTAGCAAACATCTTGAGACTGTCCCCCCTGTAGCAGGACAGCGGCAACCCCAAAAAAGGCAACCAGAGCTACAGATGAATGGTTACATCAAAGCATATTCATGTGTTAAAATAGCATAATTAAAGTGCAGACCTAAATCGAATCAAGAATCCGTGGCAAGATATTAAGATTGATGTTCAAGGATGCTCTCTGTCCGGTCCGACTGATCTTGAGCTATTTTGCAAGGAAGTATAGTTGGTAGAGAGATACCTGCAGCAATGAGTGAAGGGAAAGGGGGTTCTTTCGAAATAAATTCACCGAAATGTTTACGTCACTTCTGAAGGAAATTTGTTGCCCTTATTTTTATTTAAGCGTCTTAGATAAAAGGGGAATGAAGGCAGATTCATGACACGCATTTTGGATTTTGATTCACAGAAAATCTTGAAGCTTTCACAAACAAAGTGTGGTGTGAGTGTACATGGCATAAAAAGATACTTGCTTCAACAATATTACAGTTTATTTCCATGTATATATGAGAACGTGAGTACCGGCCTTAAAAGATGAGCTGTGACAAAATATATACCCACCCGGAAGCCCTGGAGGTCCTGACTGGCCTTTAGGTCCTCGCACCGTGGGTCCTCTGGACCCTCTATCGCCCGTGTCACCTGTAGCACATGAGTGTATCTCTAAAGCTGTTGTTTAAGTTGTACAAGTTGCTTCACTTTTTCACTTCTAACTTGAACAAGTTTTAATTTTTTTTTAAAAAAGGATTCAATCAGATCAAGCAATACCTTTGGGGCCTTTATTTCCTAATGGCCCTGGTGGCCCTTTCAGTCCTGGAAGGCCTCTTGCTCCAGCTTGCCCCGGAAAGCCGCTGTCTCCTGGCTGCCCGGGAGGCCCGGGAGGACCAGGTTTCCCCGGTAAACCTGCCGCACCAGACTCTGGCCTCCTCAAACTAGCGGCCAACTGAGCCAGCTGTTCTGTTAAGGCGTGCAAAAGAAAAGAAGACAGTCATCAGCATCGAAGCTCCTGCACAGCTGATCGCTGTGAAGGGATCTCTAAGTGCAGAACATGTTGTTATAAATCATGCAGTAAGCTCACACAACTTATTCTTGACAGCCCAAAGCTCTGCATGTTGCAGAGACGATGCAACACCTCTTGTACTTCTTGAACACTGAACTTAAAGTGAGGTGAAACCTTGGCCATAATATCCCTCCAGCTCCTTCTCTGTTGTTCAGGCTTTTTCTAAATAAGCATCGCTAAACTGAGCCAAACAGAGATAATGTTCCCCTCTTGAAGCTATATGAAACAGAAATTTGCGTCCACACTACCAGCTAACTAAAAATGAATCTCCTGCAGCGTTTTTATATGTATTTTGTTTTTATCTTCTTATCTAGATTTCAGCTTTCTGGTGCCTGATGGAAATTCATGCAGCAGCTGGCTGGCTGCTCCTCTTCTTAAGATTTCCTTTTGCAGGCCGACTTCGCTCGGAGCGGGGAAGAGCAGGTCTCCTGGAGGTGAGATTAATTTTTCAACACGCCGGGCATAAAAAAGTCATGAGACCAGGATATGAGTTGTGAAGATGTAAGAGCAGAAGAATGAAGAGAGCAGATGTTGTGACTTCAGTGAAACATTTCGCGGGGCTCGGAGAAGGAGGCTTTCATCCGTCACACGAACAAAGGCTGAAGTTTATTTCATGTTTTTGTTATAAGACGCCTCTGATTTCTCAACTACAGAGCATCCAGCAACAGCCCTGATCAATGAAAGAACGCTTTCAGTGTGGTAATGAGAAACATTACAGCCATGAAATGGGGCACAAGGGAATAATAAAAGGGGTCAAAAGCTTCGCTTTTCTGTTCTTACCTTGCATAACTCGCATGCAAACTTGCTTAATGTGCTGATCGCTCGGCTCTTTGCCCTATAAAGGAAACAATATGAGTGACTAAAGCATTTAGGTGCAGAGTGGATGAGACTGTTTCATCATTTGTTTTAGCTAAATGGATAAATGGGTGGAGAAAATGCATTATTTTAATCATTAATAATAGAAGAACACTACTTTTTATCCTTTGCTCAGCTGTAAAAATGTCAGAAAACACAATCTTTCGCACATTTCACAGCATCCAGCTGATGTTGATAAGGAAACATCTAGAATTTTTTTTTTTTTTTTTTTTTTTTGGCTGCAGGTAAGTCAAGCCAAGTGAGACAGGATTCATTTTTAAACAAAGTTTATCTGATCCCTGTTGTTTCAAACTACCTGACTCTTTGTGTTAGCAATTTTGCCCCAGTCCTTTTCCGTGTCAGATAAACCCGTCGCTTCTACCCCAAAGTCTTATTTCTCTATAGGAGGGGCAAGTTTCACACGCTGTTGATTACGTCATGGCCGCTTCACAGACGGTTTCAGTTGTTAATGAATTATTGAGGAATCTGACGTCTCAGAGCAACTCTAAATATCGCAATGTCTGTTCACCTCCTTGCTTACAAAGTTGTGTCTGCTTGAGTTACAGGACTCTTCTCTGAAAGTTTCTGTTACAATAACAGATTTTCAATGGGGAAAAGCACTAGCTTCACATCAGCTAGGAATGTATTATATAGTTATATTCAATGCATTTTGAAGGGACTTGTTTGTCAGATTTAAAATACCTTTTGAATAAAACAACCTTTAAGCTGGTTTTAAACATACTTTTGATTAAGCCCCTGTTTCTGCATTAAAAATCTTTTTATTGGCTGCTGGAGCTGGGGAAAAAATCGCAATTAACAGAAATAAAGTCTTAAAACATCATCAGTCTGCTTTAATTTATATAATGTGTGAATAACTTCTTGTGTGTAAGAAAAGGCACCCAGTTGTTGACGCCTTAAAATTAATTAGGTGGATCAAATTTAAAGTTATCCTTTTATTAGTGCCTCATATGCTTTTGTGTGGAAAAATAAGAGTAGCTTAGGTTTACAATTGTTTAAAATTGTGGCTTCATTTCTTTAGTAAGTTGCAAGCAAATCTAATAATGATTGCAGTAGTTATTTGTTTTTCTGAAGACCTTTTACCTTATCTGACATTTGAAGGTGAAGTTTGAGAAGCCCTGGTTTAAAAGGAAAACACAATGAAACCCAAAAAAAGATGCTATGGTGATAAATGCCTCGCTGCACACTCCACCTTTACTGGCACCCCCGTTAAAGAAGCATTAAAAGCTGCCAGTAAATGCATCTTTTATTGCAGCATCATAATCCCACACAGAATAAACTAGCTGAGCTTTGGAGATTTTACCTCGCCAGTCCTCTTTTTTTACAGTTCTCGATGTTGTAAAATCTTTCATACTGCCATGATTGTGGGAATGGGGACGTTTAGGGGAGTAGCTCAGATGTTAAGTTCTCTTGTCTTTCCCATTTTAAGGGGTCGTTAAAAGAAGTAGACATCTCTGTCATATCATATTTGTAACCCAGGAAAACAACTCATGGATAAATAAGTATACTTTCCGATACATTTAAATCACCGGAAAAAGTGGAATCTGCATCAAAGACATATTATATTAACAGTGATATTAACGGTTTTATAGGAAACAAGTAATTTTTTTGTTTTGTTTGGTTGAAGAAACTAAATCATAGGTTGGATCTTTCAGACTTTTCCATTGTGGGATTATTCTGCAGCTGGGAATCTATTTAAAATTATTTTTGCTCATCTTTTCCAGGTGTCAGTAGATGCAGATGGCGTACATGTGGCAAAAATGAAGATCATGTAATGTAGAAAATGTATATTAAATATGTCAAACTCTAAATGGACCCTTTTTTCTAAAAAACCTGTATTTAAACCATCAAAACTGATCAGTTAATGCAAAATTTGTTTTCCTAACCACTATTTGTCTTAAAAAAAAAAAAACTCCTGCGAGCAAAGATGGTGATAATCATGATTGTTTTTTTTTTATTAATTTAGCTTTATAAATATCAAACTGGGATATGCATTCTTCTAGTAATCAAAATGTCTAATGCAACCAACCAAATAAAGCATCTAAAAATGTATACAGACTGGACTATACTCATGAAAGCATTGCAGTGATGTGACATTTTCTGAAATACTTCTGTTCTCTGTTTCGGACCTACCGCAGGTCCCTGGGACCCTCGGACCCCACGCGGACCCCTGTTCCCCTGCATGCCTCGGGGTCCGGGCGAGCCAGGAGGACCCTCGATGCCAGGCTGGCCTCGACTTCCCTCAGGACCCCTTTTGCCAGGCTCACCAGGAACACCGGCCTGCAAGCAAACAATTATGTGACATTGCACATAAATATGTCCCAACTTTATCGCTGACCTGGCATAAAATGAAACCCACCTCTCCTTTTGGTCCGGGTTCTCCAGCATCACCCTGCGACATAATTGACACACTTAATGAGGCGCTCCGTTGCACACAAACAGGTATCTGATTTCTGTTAGTGCTCGTGTCTGAACTTACAATGTCTCCTCTCTCTCCAGGATCTCCCTCATCCCCTTGTCCCCCCTGTGAAAAGGAAAGACCGCGAATTAATCTATGCAGAGCAGACCGCGTTTTATTGAAACACTTTGTGGGTGGAACTGATGCATTTTGTACCTGTTCTCCTTTGGGTCCTGGCTCTCCACGCTCACCCTGTCATCAACACACGGAAAGCGTTACGCAATGGAACCAGAATGCAGAGGTCAGAATAAAGTCAGAGCGGAGCGCTTTATTTATGTCTATTTATTTTCTGATTTGCCGGCTGGTATTAGACAGGTACTCTCATTTCTTACCCTTTCTCCCTTCACTCCCGGCAGGCCGGGAGGCCCTGGCAGACCAGGAAGACCAGGATCACCTTTTGGTCCCTACAAGAAAAACACACGTCAACATCGTCAGCAGAAGGACATCGGCAGGATTGAAATATCACAAGCAGAGGTTAGAGCAAGAGACTGGATGATTATGTTGAGTTGTACTGAAACGACTCCAACAACCAAACATAAGTTTGTTTTTTTGGAATCAACTACAGACCCACGCTGAGCTCGGGTGGAATATTATTTTAAACAATGAGTTTAGTATTTTCACAGGTATGTTTTGGTGTGCCGCTCTGCCTTTGATCACTGACCAACAGAGGAATGCAGAGGAAACAGAGGGCTCTTTCAGCCTGCTGCTGCTTAGTCTCCCCTTACTGTGAAAATAGACTTCATGTGAGATCCAGGCTCAGACTATTCTCTGAGACATTCCAGAGAAACAACCGGCAGCACCGCAGACTCCCAAGGTTGTCCTCTTTCAAAAACGCTTCATTTAAGGTAACAGGAATGTGGGAGGTAAATATTCGCACAGTGTTATCAGTCTACTGATTTTCTATAGAAGCGGATGTTGTGTGGTTGCTCACACCTGAAGGATGTTGACAGAATGTAGAAAGATGCTATTTAAGCTATAAAAAGAAATAAAAATACTAATCTAGTGTCTTCAATTTATGTTTGATAACTCACCCTTGCACCTGGCTTGCCAGCTGGACCTACAGGACCTTGCTCTCCAATATCTCCCTGTGAGTAAAATGAGAACACAGTGAGGATGTCAAGAGGGGTTAAGTTCAGGGCATGAGAGGAAGACAAATCTTACACAACAGCTCAGTTTTATTCTGTTTTACATATGCATAGCTACATTGCATCAGATACCGGCTTACAATTCAGACAGGTCCAAATGGAAAAGGTTTCAACCTATAACTGGATATGATACATATCATTATATATCATGTAATAATGTTATTCTAGTATTGTTTAAAAGGTCTTGCCGTGGTGTCCAGTTCATTTTCTCAGTGTTTATTATTGATAGAGAGTTGTTTCCATACTGGTTTGTTCCTTTGTGTTTAGTTTAATTTATTCTTATGTTCTGTTATTTGTGCTTTTGCACTTAGATTATTGTGAGCCTTTTCCTTTTGGTTTGAAACTTCTTTGTTTCAACGTCAGCTTCTCTCGGGTTAATTATTCACCTTTCCTCAGTCTGCCTGTTGCCCTTCCACGGCTGGTCCTAATCCCCTGATTAACTCTTGATTCAGTGTCATTCTCCACTCTCATCTACACTCCATCCATTTTCTGTCACGCTTTATCCCCATTGGGGTTGCGAAGGGTGCTGGTGTCTATCTCCAGCTTTCAACGGGCGAGAGGCGGGGTACACCCTGGGCGGGTCGCCAGTCTGTTGCAGGGCTCTCACCTAAACTCGCTGGTCGTCTTTGTGCTTTTGTATGTTCCTCCCACTACTCTGCTCGTGCTCAATGTCCTGTTCACCTCGTGTAAGTTCTAAATTTTTTGTTGTAAGTATTAAACGTCCACCATCGCAAGTTCCTGTCTGAATATTTCTTGTCTGAAAACACATGACAGTTTTCAGTATGTAGAACCCTCTTAATGTCATGTCATAGCATCCCAATTGCCATTTGGTAAAGACTTTGACTAGGCCACTCTAAAACCTATTTTGAGCAGAGATGGTGTGATCCAGAACATTGTTTGTCCACTTGATCTTAAGGGCATTTTCCTTAATGGAAGAGCAGGTTCCATGGGTGCTTCAACGGCTTCACGTCATTCAGGTTCAGATCTTTTTTTTATTTCTAGTTTATCTTATTTTTTGATGTGTTAATTTTATTTTAGATATAAAAGGACACACCACTTTTCACCTTAAAATTCTTATATGGGTGTCATTTTTACCCATTCACTTAATTATTGTTAAAATGAGCAGACCACCTTTAATTGAGGTCTTTAAAGGTTCAATATCATGTTTTTTTTACGCCTTTCAAAGTCAATGAAATGTTGTCTTTGGCACTATTCATTTGTTTTCTGGTGCTATTTTTCCAACCTGGAAGAAAGACAGGTGCCTTCACTGCAACACTGCTTCTCCCCTTGTGGGTTTGCTCTAGAGCCACTGCAGCATAATAAATATTTCCCTTTATAGCCCCACAGACGGGAAATTTATCTCTCCACTCAACCCATCCTTCAGGGAGCAGGGAGCAATCTGAGGTCAAGGGTCTTGCTCAGGGACCTAGAGAGACAGACTGAGCGTCGAACCACCGATCTTTGGGGCTTTTCTAACCATCATTAGGCCACCACTCCCACACAAGCATGGTCTCAAAAAGAGTAGTTGTTGTCCTTGTGGAGATTAAGTGCTAAAAGGCCACATGATGTCAACTTTGAGCAGACATGATCGTACTCTGCATCACATCAGTGCTCGTTGGGCATGTTGTTTACTGGGCGGAGGCGGCGCCGTCAAGGTACGTACTTCCTGGAAGGGACAGGTAATGGCTGCTCTATATATACCTGTCATGGCCACACGTTTTCCAGGACAGGTAGTGGCTGCTGCTCAGAGAGTGTGTTGCCAACTTTTGTATGCTGCAATGGAACAAGTACAAGACTGCAGTTTTTTCATTTAAATTGTTTGTAATGTTTTACATTTTTTCATGTGTCACTCCTTATTTTAATGAAAAAGCACTTTGTTTGATTTTTTTACCCGGTGATACGTGTATTCAAAGTACTTTGCTGGCTCACTTGGCCTGTTTGGGTTTCCTTTGTGACCTCCTGGATGAGTTGTCGAGTAGTTTCAGTAGATTGGCTTTGGCTTTGTAACCGTTTCCAGATTAATAGACGTCAGTGTTTTTATTAGGGTTTTTTTTTTGTTAATTTTTTGAGACAATTGATGCTATTTTCTGTCTGTCAGTCTACTTCATGGTGTCAGACAGGTTCTATTTAAGGAATCTCTTGAATAAACAGGTCTGGCAGTAACCTGGCCTGTTACACTGAATTCACCCATCCAAGAAAGTTGCTAATCAGAGTTAATCCACGGGTCATGACAATTTCTTTATCACATCAGTCTATGTTAGTGGGGATACATTTTTTCACATAATAAGTTAAAGCATCATTGTGAAACTGCTTTTTTTATCTATTCATGTTATTTTTGTCTGAAGATAGAATTTTGCTTGATCTGAAACATCTAAGCGTAATAAAACAGCCAGTAGCTAAAAGGTTTTCTACCCAAAGAAGCCAAGCTGATTTCATCAAGTCCTTGACTAAATGCTGGAAATTGTATGAGGAAGAAGCACTTACAGGCTCACCGATGGGGCCGACAGCTCCCACCTCTCCCTGTTCTCCCCTTTCACCCTGTGGTGTGACAGTAAAATAACGCAGTGAAACAACAAAGACTCTAGCCGTGCTGAAGTTTCCTGAATGTTTCCGCCCACGCTTACTTGTTTTCCAGCGGATCCCAAGGTCCCAGGAAACCCAGGCTTGCCGGCATCTCCCTGATAGGGGGGAAAAAGGAATTCAGTTTTCAGATTTTAAAGTTTTGAGTTTGAAAACGAAATGTGAAAAACGTCGTCATTGCTATTAATTGAGAGATCAATTAACCTTGGGGCCGCTCAAGCCTTTTGGTCCAGGTGTTCCAGGCAAACCCTGAAAACAAGAACAATGTCCTGAAATGCTTTAAAAAGAAGAATTTCCCCCCCAAAAAAGAGAAGTATATAACGCAACAGGGGACATCACATGGCAAACAACCTGCTAATAGTGAAAATATAGAAAGTCTTTTAATCAAGCTTGGAAAGATAAATAGAAATGCTACGTGGATGTGAAGTGTCTTGAAGAAGTAGTCATTAACCCTGAATGTTTCTGCATTCTTCCCATTTTATTACCAGAAACCTACAAATCTATTTGTATTTGGTTATGTTGTGATAGAACAACATAATTGTGAAGTTAGCCCTCTGATTCAGCTCTTGGTTGTAGCTCTGACTGAGTCCGTAAGGCTCATTGAAGGTACACCTCCGCCCATCTCAAACCTTTTTGCAGTTTTTCACAGATTTTGTTCAAGAAGTTCTATAATCTCCATCCATTGTCCCATCAACTCTGTCCTATCAACTCTGTCTAGGCTGAAGAAAATAAGTTCCCACACTGTCATGCTGTCAGCACTATGTTCCAGATTGGGGATCATGTGTTCTGGATTATGTGCAGCATTAGTTTTCCGACACACTTAGCATTTTTTTTTTAATGTAGCACCAGTAATTTAATTTTGGTCTCATCTGACAAGTGCACCTTCTTCCACATGTTTGCCGTGTCTTCACATGGCTTATTGCAGCGCATACTGTACGCTGAACTTTTTATGGTTTTCATTCAAATATGGATTTTTGCAAGAAAAACTCCGAAAAATGCCTGTGCACAACTTAATAGTTGTCATGGAAATCCGACTGTCACACCTGAGCGATGGATATCTGCAGCTCCTCTGTCATTGGTTCCTTTTGTTAGACAAATCAAAGACTGTGAATCCTTTTCTCCATGAACTAATCACTGTCTAAGCGGCTTGGCCCTGAAATCTATGCAATTCAATAAAGTCTAAAGAAGCAAAAGTGTTTTTCATAGAGCTTTGTGTCTCTCCAAGGAAAGGAGTCAGAGAGCCGCCGTGCAGGTTTAATGCTTTAAAGAGCACCGAAAAAGTTCACTCAGTTTCAGAGCAATTACAGTCAGCCCCCGTCAGTTTGAGGTCAAAGGTCACACTCACAGGAAGCCCCTGAAGTCCAGCCTCTCCAGGAACGCCTGCCTTCCCAATGTTTCCCTGCAGAGAAAAAGACAGCGGGGGGGAGGGTGGGGGGGGAGGTCTGAGCTCCTTCTGCTCATGAATGCTAAAAAAAGGATCTGAGCACCGACTTCATCTCTATGAATGAAGAATATTAAATTATTAGTGTGATACAGCACAAATCACTCTCTACCTTTGCTCCCGGTAACCCAGGAATACCCTCACGGCCGTCCACCCCAGGTAATCCCTGAATGGAAAGAGAATGCATTAGGATGTGTTATTTGAGGAAATTATATGAGGGTGAGTGACCGTTTCCTCTGTAAGGATCAGAGACTTACGGCTTCTCCTTTAGGACCCGGAAGCCCTGTGGTCCCTCGTGGCCCTTGAACACCCTAAATGACAAAAAAAAAAAAAAAAACACCCAGGCTTTCATAACTCTCTTTACCGCTGTTTTTGTTATGACTGTGATGATGTTTGCCCACTAACCGTTTCACCTTTAATCCCAGGCTCGCCCATTGTCCCCCTCTGACCTCTGTCCCCCTGAAATAAGAGACTGAGAGATATAATATACCACCGACACGTGTGCATTTATAAATACGCTCTGATTGACAAGCTTACTGTCGCCCCTGCAACTCCCTGTGGACCTGGATCTCCATCAGGACCTCGAGCTCCCTGCCATAAGAAAACAATGTATTGTTTAGTGTTTTTTCTAAATAGAGGTCATTATGTAATTATGGAAGTAATTAGGAGAGACTTCAAGCATGACTACCCTAGATGCTATTCAAAAAAACTCACCCTCTCTCCCTTAAAGCCCATCATTCCCATGGCTCCACGTATTCCTTGGGGTCCCTGGTGTAATAGTTGGGTCAAACAGGTTCATTATAGAGGAGATAAGAAGACTGACACCACCTGATATCCATGTGACAGGGACAGGATCTCACCGTCGAACCCTGCGATCCAACATCTCCAGGACCTCCCTGATCTCCTTCCTCACCCTGAGCAAGCAAAAAAAAAAAGGAACAGAATGACAGATGGAAATCAGCATGACCCTAATAAGAGGAAACACTGAGCAGCAGCCCTAACTAAGAGTGAGTCCTCCGGCCTGATCCGGACAGACGTGCCGTCAGTCTCTATTCTATGCAGGGAACTTTCAACTAAACGATGACCTTATTTGCTGGGTGTTAATTAAAAAGCAAGGCTGCCACGCTGAAAAGAGTCTCATACCCAATTCTGCCATGGATAGTGTGAGTAAAAAAAAAAAAAAAAAAAACACTTAAAAAAATGCTAGAAGGACAGCTCCAAAGAAAAATCATTATAGCAAATATGTCCAGAACGAGCTCTTGAATTTGGACAGATAGGCCTGCAGCTTTAACATGCAAACGTTAGAGAAGGATGTTTAAAAAAGTTAAAGAAGAAAAGAGTATTTTTAGCTTATAAATATCCAACTGCTATTAAAGATATGTTAGTAAATAACATACAAATATCTTGGAATACAAATTGACAATAAATTATGGTGGATTGCTCAGGTTGACTATGTCTGTGGCAGAATCCAGCAGCGGCTACATTTTCTGCGCAGGTTGAGTGCCTTTGGTGTCAGTTAGAAAGTAATGCTGCTCTCTTTCCATGCTGTAATAGAGAGCATCATTACGGCATTTCGGCCTGGTTTGGTAACCTGTCCGTCCAAATGAAGGCCAAACTTACTTGTCTGATTCAAAGAGCTGAGAAGGTGATGGGAGTAAAGCGGCACCCGTCACTTCAGACCCTCTTCCATGAGACAATAACCAGACAAGCCCAGAAAAGCATCTCAGATCCCACTCATATTCTCTATTCAGAATATCAGTTTCTTCCTTCAGGTCGACGTCTTGGAGTCCCGGCTTGTAGACTGAACCGCTATAAGAGTTCATTTGTCTCGCTTTCCATCAAAGCAATGAACAGTGTTAAACAGTAAATTGTGGAAGTAGGCAATGGTATCCAAAATTTAAAAAAAAAAACCTAATGCTTCTTTTATATACTCATTTTTCTTGTAATGGATATATTATAGAAGGGTTTTTTTTTTGTATTTTTGTTTGTTTTTTTATTATGAATGTAATGTGACATGCTTCTTTTATGTCCTCGTTTTTTTTCTTATAGTAATGGAATTTTTATAGTAGTGTTTTTATGTGTGATTTCAATGTGATAGCCATGGTTCAGTCTATGCAGCAGCCAGAGTCCGTACCCAAGACAAATTTCCTTTGGGACAATAAAGTTTATCTATCTATCTAACATTAGAGTCAAGGATCATTTTATTGACACCGTGTTTATTAAGAATATGGTGTGGCATTTTTTTGCTGTGGAGGAGGATAGAAGGAAGTGGCTCTGAAGCAGTCTGGTGTTGCTTCGCTGCCTCACAATGTGGACAACTTTTGATTTGATTTTGGTTTAAAATAAATATTTTTTACATTGTGTATTTTATATCCGAGGATTGGATTTGGAGTGATAAGTCAATATGTAAGCACACAAGCTGCTATATATAACTGCTATCGCAAAAGCTTGATGGCAGTTGTTGGCACCAACAATTGGACAACCAGCTGGGAAGTTTTCTGGGAAATTTCTTCTTCATATACGGCAAGACTATCGCTTTTTTTTCTAAAAAAAAAAAAAATAAGTTTAATCTGAAATATTTAATTGTGACAAAAAGAAAGTTAAAACATATCAAATCTGTAAGGAGGCAAATGATTTTTTTCATAGCACTGTAACCCTACACGTAGATGTTTTCTGATGGATTATGTTTGATACTATTCTTAATCTACCAGTAGAATAACAAAAGTTACTCTATATGAATCGATTTGAAATGCTGTATAAGAACAGCGACCCCTGGAATACATGGATTGCTGAACAGGAAAATATTATCTTTCTGTTTATTACTACATGTTATGTTTGATGTTATTCTTCTTCATAAACAAAACAGATTTCAAAAATTGCATAATTTTCTGTTTAAGATTTATTGTGAATTATTGTTTCAAGCGCATAAAACTTGGGTATGTATTACTCAGTGCAATAACTTAAAATGTGTTATAAGTAAAAGTGTATTTGTGGTTTAAATAATGATCAGATAACTTCAAATATGTTTTAGAGATTATTACACAAGCCTGCAGTTTTGTAAACAACTGCATAATCATGGTTATTTTGTAAGTATATATATATATATATATATATATATATATATATATATATGTGTGTGTGTGTGTGTGTGTGTGTGTGTGTGTGTGTGTGTGTGTGTGTGTGTGTGTGTAATACATTATCGAAAATCCAAATAAACTTTATTTACATGAAATCATATTTATTAGTGGCCAATAGAGTATACGTATGTATAAAAATAACATATGCTGCAATTTGCTGCAAGGTTAGGTGACACATGATGCAAACAGAGAGATCAGGCCAGAGATCTTTAGGGTTAAAGGAGTTTTCCTTTAACTGAAATAGGGGTAACTTTGACAAATGAAATGTTGCCTAAGTATGCTTAAGATCTTGTTTTATTTAAGACATAAACGGATTGCAAAACAAAATACATAAAATGAAGCAGGTCAGTTTTTACCGAAAGGAATGTCACCTTTATCCAATGCGACAATCTAATCTCTAATGAAACTATTACAATATATATTTAGAACTGTGAGTTATGTTTTCCAAAAAAGTAAAGCAAGCTATGTTTTTACTTTTCGGCTGATCATGACCCATAAGCAATATTGTCCCAACGCAGCGCTTTATACACACAGTGTAGTTGAAAATTTTTTGCCCTCTCACAGATCTCTTCTTTTCTGTTTTGTTGTCATTCCTAAATGTTTTATATCATCTAACTTATGTTAATATCAAGCAAAAGCAAAATTGTTTTCAAATTATGATTTCATTTATTGAGGGAGATAAAGCTATCAAAACTGCTGTGCTTTTTTTGTTGAAATGGAATCGCTCCCTATAAAGCGAATAACTGACTGTTCCACCCTTGGTGAATTAGAACAAGTTTTACAATTCCTGAAGCAGTAAAGCAGCCCCAGACCATCACATTACCACCACCATGTTTAACTGTGCAATGTTTTTTTCCTTCAATACAGTGTTAGTTTTTCTTAACAAAATATTTTCCAAAATATCTGTGTGTTACATGTTTTTATAAATATGAGACAGGCCTTTTGTGGTCAGAGGCAGCTTTTACTTTTAAAAATCTCCCATGGATGGTACTTTTGTCCAGTCTCTTATTGTGACAACATGAACACTGAACTAAGTGAAGCCTAAGGTGCTCTAGATGCTGCTCTGAGATCTTTTTAAACCTGTCATATGTTTTCTCCATTTGTGGCTCTCACTGGTGTCCCATAGCCTTAGGAATAGCTTGCTCACCCTTTCCAGACTGATTGATATCATGTTGCTTTTTGAGGTCTTCTAGCCTACTTCACGTTGTCAGACAGGTTCTATTTGAGTGAATTCCTGATTAGTTTTCACATAAGGCCAGGAGTGTTTAGTTATTTAATTTTTATTTGAATTAATAAATCATCATATAACCACTTCGTTTGCTCTGATATTAACATTTGCTCCACAGATCTAACACATCTCATTGTGTCTAAAGGTGAAATCAGAAGAAATCTGTAAGGGGATACATAGTTTTCCCCAACGCTGTAAATACATCTCAAAATGATTCTCTGTTTGGATAATTTCCCAACACGCGTAAACAGTTGTTGCGTGTTCTTGGTTGTTATACATATTCAGCATATCTCCCTATATGTGGCAGGAGAGGAGGAAAATTGAGTCGGAGCCGGAGAGTCGACTGCCAGTAAATCGTAATCCAGCATGAGGGAGATAAGAGAAGATGGGACCAGACTCATTTCCATTTATATGGTGCACTGGGACATTAACAGGTGAGTATTGTCGTTCTTGAACACCATTTCAAATAAATCATCCTTTGTGAATTGGAAAAAGTCGGAGGAATTACACGAGTGCTGTTTCAAACACAGCAGTGTGTATAAACTGCTTCTTCAGACCTTTAATAATCTGAGGGGATGCTTGTTTTTCTCATGTGGAACAATACTTGACTGACAGTTTATGGGGGAAATTTGCCATTTACAGTGGAAAATGATGCAGTTTAATGTCACTATGTTTGGAATCTTTATACCATTTGGTAGGATTTGAGTAAACATTAACAGGCTTTCACTGTTTCTCTGAAATAAGCATTGTTTTACCTTGTGTCCCTGTTTCCCAGGTTCTCCTGCTTCACCCTTCACCCCTTTGTGACCCTAAAAGCGTTCCAGAAAGAAGCACAACATTGACTGAACTGGTGCTGATTTTAGTTGGGTCGGTTTTAAAAGAGGACCAAACTATCTTACCTTCATACCCGGTAGGCCAGGATGCCCAGGGGTACCAGGTGGACAAGAGTTTGGACACTAAACGGCAAAATAAGACAGTCAGTCTCTACTCCTGGCATCATGTGCAAAGAAATAACCTCAACATGTTTTTGTATCGAAAAATTGACTACCAAGTCAGAAGAACCAAGCATTCCCGCTGCACCCTGAAAGTGAGAGATAGAGAGAGAAAAAGAAAAGGTTATTATTTTTCCCGCTATCAACATCATCAGCGCATCTTTACTAGCTGGATGCCATCAAGGAGTAAGAACATACCAGCTGTGACTTAAATGGGTTTCAGGACAAGTGTGCATAAAACACTGATACCCTGCACATACTGATAAAAAGGAATCATTAACGCTGAAAAAAATGGACAGGAGATAAAAATACATGCTGCTCCTTTTTTTAATTATTATTATTATTAATTTTTGCTACTTTGTACTGAACACATTCCATTTTATTCTGCTGCAGCGACTAAATCTGTCATAACACTGGGACACCCGCCGAGTTATTTAACCCGCAGGAGAATCCCATTTTCCAGAGCCATGAGGCTAATACATGAGCAGCTGAAACATGCTGATAAACTCACTCTCACTTGCATCTTGCTACTTCCCCTGAAAAATACACAGGTACGTCTCAATAAAGTCAGATATCATCAAAAACCTATCATATTGCAGTAATTTCATTCAAAATGTGAAACTCGCACATTACAAATATCTATTACACACACTATAATGTATTTAAGTCTTTATTACCAGTATTTTTGATGATTATGGCTTAGAGCTACTGAAAACCCCAAATTCAGTTTCCTAGCAAATTAAACCTTTTCAAAGAAGCAATGGAAAAAAAATTATACAAAAGTGTTGGCCTTCAGAGTAATGTGTCCATGTATTATTCTGTAAATGCACTATTAGTAACTCATAACTTTATAATACTGTTAGAAGGAGAACGTTTCGATCCGCTCGACATTCTCTGCACCATTTTGTTCCTGCGCTGCTCTGACAGTGGCATTTTATGGGCAGGGAGGGCCTAAGGCCTCAGTGGCAGCTGTTCACATGGACGTACACACGGCCGGCCTGGCTATGTAAGCAAGAGAGTGGATCATTGTTTTTAATCTAAAACAATGAAAATGAGTTTATTGCTCCTTTAGGTCTGGTGTCTCTGATGCATTGCAGGTGCAAATTGAGCATAGTGATGCCATGGTTCTTCAAGTAGGTATTGCAGCTTTTGGCCGAGCTGGAAAATTAAATCAGTGTCTTCATGAAGCTTGGCAGCAGAGAGAAGCTTGAATTGTTCTTGAATTTTCCTGTACATCAAACAAAGTGGACCGCATGGCTCCCTAAATCTTGTCCAACAGTGGAAACTTTAGACAGCACTTCAAGCAACCTTAATTCTGCTCCCCTCCATGCCCCCTCCAGGCTCTGAGACCTTGATGTTCATCTGAGATTAACATATTTACTTGCTGCTGCTTAACACCAGAAAGGAGACTCTTGTAGCCCATATCCTGGGTAATCTGTGTTTGTCAGCAATGACATACTACTTGGCTTCTGCTGAAGTTCACACCTTGCACCTTCACCAAAATCCTAAATGGGACTTGCTTCACAATCCTCTCAAGACTGTTATCTATGCTGCTTGTGCACCTTTTTCTACAAGACTTTTTCCTTCCACTCAACTTTCAAATAATATACTTGGATAATACCCGTTGTGAACAGCCTGCTTCTTTAACAATGGCCTCTTGTTGTTCACCCTCATTAGGAAGCCAGGATCTAAATGACTGTTTTTTTTTTGTTTTGTTTTTTTACAGGACTTTGAATCATCTTGTTTCTGAAAAGTGCTTTATAAATAAACTTCCCTTGCCTTGCCTTGTATGCTGGACAACTGTCAAATCAGCAGTCTCTGGACAGCTCAAAGTCAGTCTTTTCTATGATTGTGTTGGCCGAAACACAGCAATTATTTATTCCTTATTGGGTTAATAAATTATTAAAATTTTCTGTGAAACTGAAAATTATGACATGATTATGATTTACCAGCTGTAAGTATTAATCCCCAAAATTAATAGAAGCAATAACTTCAAACTAATTGCTCTGTGTGTTGTGAATCAAAATAATATGAAAGTTTCACTTTTTGACTTTAATTTTGAAAAATTAATTACCTGTTTGATGACATCCAATTTATTTGAGATGCACCTATGTATGAGATGTGGTTAAATTACGCGTGTTTTGTCACTTACTCTGGGCCCTGTTGGGCCACGGGGTCCCTGCGGCCCTCTCACACCCATTGCCCCCTGTGCAAAGAAAAATAAATGCATTAAAACAAACTACCAAGCAAAAGAGATAAGCTTATAAGTCAAGATTAATGGTCATTTTGAACGTTCCCCAGCAGTAGACCTCCCATAAAAACTAAAAAAACACCGTGCATGTACTTGCTTAGAGTGTAGTTTTCAGCTTATAATATTTTGCACCATCTCAACAACACTTGATAACAGCTATGCATCTTAACAAGATTGTAATTGCTAAGTTATTTCACCATTCAGAATAATAGTGTAATTGTACTTTTTTATATGTATTCCACCAGCTCTTATTATGTCCGTTTTAAGACACTGAGAACAACAGAGCTCTTTAGTTTTCATTTTTCTGTTTTATTTCAACTTTCCTACATTTTTATTCCAACTGTTTTTTTTAACTGCTTTTATTCTGTCTTTATTTTCCTATGTTTTAATCATGTAAAGCACTTTATGTTGTCCTTGTACTGAAATGTGCTATACAGATAAATTAGCCTTGCCTTGCCTTCAGTTCCACAGCACTGAATCTGTTACCCAGGGATTGTAACAATGGCTGTGATTCTAATGAGTATCATAATGAAAAGAGCATCCAAAAAGGTGAAATTGGAATATTAAAAAAGATAAATGAAGTGTGCAATGATTTTAAAATGCCATAGAAAAAAACCCTGTTCGGTCTCTCGGTAATTTTATGTATGGGTAGTTAAAGAGCTGAGCTGCAATTATTCTGCCAGGAAAATACTGAAACAAATTCTACAAATCCTGCATATCTTTTTTTGCAAATTACTGTGTTGCAAAGCATAAAGATGGGTTGTCTCTGAATAACATGTTTACATAAATATTTCAAGCGTGTCACAAAGCAAAGCTTCTCCTTCCTAGCTTACACTATGTTTAAATGCCTCCCAGAAAACTGTGATAATTGCAGGATATTTTACATGATCTGAAAACGATTTGTAATAGTACCTTAAGTCTAACCTACAATTGCTGTAAAAAATAAAAAAATAAAAAAACATTTGCAATAGCTTTTGTTCATTGCAAGCTTCATATGCTGCAGTCCATTTTCCAGGAAGTAGTTCTAAGTTAGGTTAATTAAGATCTTTATTTGCCGTTTCTGTGCATGTCTGGATTCATAGGAGATCCTTTGCAGAGCTAAGAGTTGATGCAAAAAGTAAAAAAAATTCTCAAACGATAAGAACAACATTAAAGAACAGAGATCCACATGGATTACCTTTTTGTTGCTCATCTTATAATTTGACTTCAATGACTCTAGTATGAGAAATATTGCACAGTGACAACTAAATTATATTTAGATTTTGCATAAAGTAGACTTTGTGAGTAATTTTAGTCCTTTTGCCATTATTGCATTTAAAACTCAAAATATGTATATCTGATTCTTGTTTGTTTTTTTACTCACAGGCGGTCCTACTTTCCCCACTTCACCCAGAAGTCCCCCAGGCCCAGGTGGTCCCTGTTTAAAGACACATTTCATGTATTAGTATACTATTGTCACATTCATCGATTTTAAATGTTGCTTTTGATGGTGTAACATATACAAGTTACTCACAGGGGGTCCATCAGACCCAGCGCCCTAAAGATAAATTTGCAGTGTGAAAATTGGGTTTGCAAAAGCCATTAAAAACAGGAACATGTGATTATAAAGATGGATGACTCCTGGATTTGGCATATTTACTCACAGCAACTCCCCGAGGTCCAGGGTTTCCAGGTTCACCCTGAAGAATAGAAATAAACACATTAGATTCATAAATACTGCAGGAAGTGAGACATGCAGAAACACTAAGCGGGTAAAACTGAGCTGTTCATGCTTGCAGACAGTCAGAATTAACATTCCTCCGGCACAATCATATGACCGAGGCTGGGCATACTTGACCCAGCAATATTAAGCCTAATGAGGAGCAATGTTGGAGCGTCATGCTCCACGGGGATTACTTAGAGGGCTTGCAGGATTATGTCTGATTTGTCAAGAGGAATTGGTTTATGCGCCGCGACCCTCGCTGCCAAGCCAAAAAGAACCGGACAGCAGCTGGGCACATTTTCCCCCACAGCCTCCGAGGTGGGAACGTAAAGGCTCATTAGTCACTCACTTTCTGTCCCGGGAGACCATCAGGCCCAGGATCCCCAACAGGGCCCGTCAAGCCCTGCAGCAAAAACACGTCCAGATAAAGTTACACGTTTTGAAGAAAATGGGTATAAAAGTTTACAATATAATTGGGTAGAAAATGTGTAGGTTGTGTAAACATGTTGTTCCCCCAAAATCCACCAACATTGCTGGTGGAAGTGTAACATGACAACAACTTACCTTAGCACAACACAGTCATACTTTGGAGGACTCTTCAGCTTTTTGAAAATGTGTTCTTTCTGCTTCTTATCAAACAGAAAGAGAAGAAAAATGTCGTCTTTGATACGACACTGTTTCTGTTTTAATCTTAGTATAGATACGGAAAATCGTCTACCCTAAGTCAGAGGTCTTTTTCTGAGACTGTTGAGGTCAGAGGAGCATTCCTGGCTGGATCTTTTCAAACAAGTGCACTGAAAGAAGTCATTCCACACCGGGTTGAGGATTCTCAACAGGAGACACTAACTCTGGCCTCTGAAGTGGTCCAACAGAGCTCTATTGTGTTCAGAACACTGGTAGGTATTGTCCAGTAAGGTACTAGATGCGAATAGACAAAGTGTTTGTTTTACCTGTAAATTAGGAATGATAAGCCATTTCTGTAAAGCGTTACCTTTAAATTAAGGTGAATACGCATAGGATGCCATTTATTGTATATTGCATGATTAACCTTGCTCTCTAACTTGATTATGCTCAGGCCTGGTTCTGCTCTGGATTTGTTCATCCTGATTGGTACATTCCTCACATGTTTGCGACCATTTTACCTCAATGACCTCCCGTGCATGTACGACTGTTCTTTAGTCTCTGTACAAAATTAGTGTTTGAAAACATGACCGCCATGGCGGGAGGATAACACCTGGCAGTTCCACCCACAGCCCCAGTTCAAGGACTACAAGTTGACCTCCTCATGGCAGTCAATGCAGCGAGTGGCTATCATATGAAACATGACAAACAGACTACTCACGGCATTTCCCGGAATTCCAGGTAATCCTGAAGAACCGGGTTTCCCTGCATCCCCATCAGGGCCCTGTGATATCAAAGAGTCCTCAAATGATTCACCAACAATTGCAAGAAACAACAAGAGATTGGAATTTAATTATATTTTATAGTTACAGGAAGACCGTTCTCGCCATCTACCCCACGTTCCCCCTGAGAGAAAAGACAAGAAGTTTGATTGGCCAACAAACATTAATTGGGAACTTTTTGTAAGTATCTGGATCTATATACGGGTATTTTTTGCACAGGTAAAGTAACTCACAGGAATGCCATCAATTCCAGGGACTCCTGGGGGTCCGGGTGGGCCAGGGGGTCCTAGATCCCTCTGTGTGAAAAGGTCATTTTAACGCATGCTGTTTTTGCTGAAGGTTTCTGCTAATTTTTGTTCCTTTCTTTTACCAACATACAACTGTACAGATATGCTATAATAAAGAGAAAGACAGGTGCACCACTATGTTGCATGTAGGAAGCTGACATCAATACACCTGCCTGAACTAAAATGGCTTGCCTCTTTTAGGCACTTGCTGACACTTCTGTTAGTATACCAGACTTTAAAAACAAATAAAGGAAATTTCCTTTCTAACAAGATAGGTTCCCAAATAATTCAGTTAAATAAAATAATATGAAGATTCATCTTAAAAGTTTGTAAAAAAAAAAAAAAAAAAAAGGCATTTTTTTATGTAAAAGGAGAACACACTGCCTCACCTCTGCAGAACCATCGAAAAGTTAAAGAGAAAGCACAAACACAGAAAAGTCTTACTTGAGAGAAGCAAAGGAGAACGAGCTGCAGGAGTAGCACAAGAAAAGGCCCTTTGATGCCTGGGGTCCCAGCCATGATCTCCTCAGGAGCAGATAAGGGGAAAGTTGGAGTCCTCTCTTTAGGAATTGTTGGCTGGAGGGCGTGCTGTTAAAACAACGTGACTTAGTCTGCTGCACCTATCCTGCTACACGGTGCAAGGTCCCAGAGCCCTCAGAGGCTCATGTATATTCATACGGAGACCGGTTACAGGAAGGAGATTGGAGGAGGTTTTAGGGGACTTCATGGGGAGGGGTCACACAGCATTCAGCACCATTGAGCAGCATCAGCGGATCATGTAACTGTTGCTACAGCAATAATGAAGTTTATTCATACCTTAGTTTTATGTCCAATGGATTTTAACTTTTGAAATTTTAAAGAACTAAACTCCCTTCACGTTTTGGAAACAAGCACCATTTAAATTTATATTTACTTCATGCAAACCGGCAGCACTCCCACTACTTGTTGCTCAAGTGTCACCAGAACTGATAAACACTCCTGGATAGGTGTCAAAATGTTTTCAGAAAAACTGAGTAAAGGTCTGGTTGCCTCCGATTTGAGCCAGTTTGCTGTTGCGATGACCCAAATAACTGAGAATTTTCACAGGCACAATTCAAGACACAAATAGTGTGGTTGGATAATGTGGGCTGCACGTTGATGGTAGTATTGCTGCTTTACAGGAAGAAGTTTCTGGGTTTGAATCCTGGCTTGGGATGTTTGGTTAAGTGTTTACTCTAAATTACCCTTAGGCTTGGGCGTGTGTTGCCTTATCATGGACTGCCATGATCTGGTCTGGCTGTCTGTGTACCGCCTCAGCACTCAGTAATCAAGATCAATAGCTGCGCCTGCACTCCTCTGCCTCAACACAATCAAGTCAACCTGTGCCCCCTTGCCAGAGCATAATCAGCCTCAGTTCACTTGGTCTTCTGCCTTTATATGCTGGGCTTCCACAGTCTATGGTTGCCAGATTTGACTCAGATAATAAACACGTCCCTTCTGTCAGGTGTTTTCCCCCAGTCCCTAAAAACAGCAATTATCAAACCACTGCTGAAAAAGAACAATTTAGACAAACTACTACTCCAGAACTACAGGCCCATCTCAAACCTCCCCTTTATCAGTAAGATTATTGAAAAAGCTGTATTTCAACAATTAAACACCTTCTTAACAACGACCAGCCGCTTTGACGTATTCCAGTCTGGCTTCCGTGCTCACCACAGTACAGGAACCACCCTTGTCAAGGTGTTTAATTACATCCATATAAATACAGACTGTGGAAGAACCACCGTGCTGGTTCTATTGGACCTCAGTGCAGCATTTGATACTGTCGATCACTCCATTCTGTTAGAGCGCCTGGAGAACTGGGTCGGCCTCTCTGGTACAGCACTCCACTGGTTTAAATCCTACTTAAAGGACAGCGACTTTTTTGTGTCAGTAGGTAACTTTACATCCCAGACGACAAAAATTACATGTGGGGTTCCCCAAGGGTCCATCCTGGGTCCCCTCCTCTTCAATATCTACATGCTCCCCCTAGCTCAGGTAATAAAAAACAACAACATCAGCTACCATAACTATGCAGACGACACACAGCTTTACATCACCATGTCACCAGGTGACTATAAACCAGTTCAAGCACTGAGTAAATGCCTAGAAGAAATCAATACGTGGATGTGCCAAAATTTTCTTCAGTTGAATAAAAACAAAACAGAAGTAATAATATTTGGACCAATAGAGGAAAGATCAAAAGTTAGCACACAGCTTCAGTCGCTTCAGCTAAAAACCACCAATCAGGCCCGAAACCTGGGAGTAGTGATGGACTCAGACCTGAACCTCTAAAAACATCTAAAGACAATTACAAGGTCGGCTTTCTATCACCTGAGGAACATTTCCAGGATTAAAGGACTAATGTCTCAGCAGGATCTGGAAAAACTAATCCATGCGTTTATCTTTAGTAGAATTGATTACTGCAATGGTGTTTTCACAGGTCTGCCTAAAAAGTGGATCAGACAGCTGCAGCTGATCCAGAACGCTGCTGCCCGCGTCCTCACTAAGACTAAGAAAGTAGAGCACATCACCCCAGTTCTAAAGTCCTTACACTGGCTCCCTATATCTCAGAGAATAGACTTTAAAATACTTCTGTTAGTCTATAAATCACTGAATGGCTTAGCTCCTAAATACATCACAGACTTGTTATCAGTGTATCAACCACCAAGACCACTCAGGTCTTCTGGCTCCAGCCTACTCAGCATACCTAGAACACGAACCAAACACGGAGAACCAGCATTTAGTTCCTATGCTCCACTTATCTGGAACAAACTTCCAGAAAACTGAAAAAGTGCTGAAAGCCTGAGTTCCTTTAAATCGAGATTAAAAACACATTTGTTTAAAATTGCCTTTGAATGTTCAAGTTAAACTGTTTTACTGTTTTTAAATGTTCTTTTTTTGTTTCTACATTCTATCCCTACTTGCTTTTATTCCTATATTTTAATCATGTAAAGCACTTTGCATTGTCTCTGTACTGAATTGTGCTATATAAACAAATTTGCCTTGCCTTTGCCTTGCTACAACATAGGCTGAAGAACAGTTTCTAACTGGGTCTAACTTTTCCAAAGTTATATTTCGATTTTACACGGAGTGGGGCACAGTGTGAAGCAAAACTGTAAAAGCGAGTCACACAAGAAACACAGCAGAAACACCCTCCTGTTGATTTATGGACTCATTTTTACTTCAAGGCAAAAATACCTGCCAGACAGACAAAGTACGGCAGCCAAGATTAACTTAAACAATATTTAACTTTGTGCAAAAGTATAATAACATATTTTTTCTAACAACCTTTAAAAGGTATGTTTTTATCTGATAAACTTAGAACAATTTTATTAAACTTTTTTAAAAGTTTAACATCTAAAATCCCATAAATTTTTTTTATACCCTCTTTTCTGTGCAGGTGTTACATTGAGCTGTATCAGACTCGTTGGGGGGTAAAACCTTGTTAAACACACACCACTCTAGAGAGTTTTTTTTTTTTTAATCTAAAAACTGTTTTGTTCCGCCTGGCTTTTATGTCATGACTTTATTGTCCTATGCGTTATCGTACTTTGATTCCCTGTACAGCGCTTTGTGACATCTTGGCTGTGAAAGGCGCTTCATAAATAAATTTTACTTACTTACTCACAGATTCAAATATCGGGTTCTCTGTTTGTCTGGTTTGACATAACAGGTTACCTTTTCAAGGTGTACCCTGCCTCTTGCCCAATGACAGCTGAAGATTGGCGCCAGCAAGGACAAGTGGATACAGAAGATGGTTGGATGTGAACAGATGCTTTTGCTCTTAAAAAGATAGTGGCTGGGAGGTCACACCAGATTGCAGTGAATCAGCATCGACTGGAGTTCAAACTTCATGAAAAAGGATGAAAAGTTTGCAGAGGTACCTTTTAGTTGAAGCAATTTCACATTTTTAGCAAACAAAGTGCTGCCTGTGCTTGTTGTAATAGAAAAAAATATATATTCAGTTGAATATTTAAAAAAGAAGCTTGAAACAGGCTCATGGTGTGGCACAGAAAAATTATCTTTTTTTTTACTTAGAAGCCATTGCTGAAACATAACTTAGTTTTCATCCATCCATTATCTATACCCACTCATCTGTGCAGGATTGCGGCTGCTGCCAATCCCCAGCAGTCACTGGGCGAGAGGCAGTGTGCACCCTGAACAGGTATAAATAGCCCAGTGTACACTTTTCGTAATAAAAAATGTAATCAAGAACCAGACTTCAAAAGCTGACTATAGAAGCAAACATACATAAATAAGTTAATCCGCCAGATCATACCCCCGTACATACGGGTTGGCAGTGGTACCATAATTTTTTTATTTCTTTTTTTATTTCTTACCTATGATCCAACAGTTTTGAACACATTTTCATTGAATGTGGCAGGGTTTCAGCCAGCGGATTCGCATGAACTAATACAGCTCATGTCTTTGGATCAAACCATAGCATCTCTGGGCCTCCTTTTAGATATAAATTGTTGAAGTGACATAATTTTTTCCTATGAGCAGACCATAGAAAATTACTTTAAATTTTAGGTTGTCAGAATGAATACAAAACTTTGCCCTGGAGTAGCACTGGTGTAGACTCCTTCAATTTTTATGTCTTGGGTATTTTCTCTCAACACACACATGGGTATGTTGGTTACTTTTTACTCTGAAAGTTAGTCATTTTTAAGACTGTAGATGTGTAAGAGTAAACGTACCTGAGCTGAGTGCGCTGTCTACTCATTGACTTGTACTATATCGGTAAAGCCGTTTTTGTTGCCATAGTGGAATATTCTGAGAACCAATCATGTCACACTCATTGACGAGCGCCATCGAGTGCCCTTGACCTCCAGTGACACAGTGCCTAAAAACAACAGAATGTCTTCTGTTGTTGAGCGACTTGAATATATAATAAAAATAGAAAATATCCAACATTGTTCCATAGAGAGGAAATTCAGGTGTACCAGCAGTAAGGTGTGCCTGTACCTGGTATCTTTCCTGGTATGGTAGATCTGGGCCTCTATTGCTCTGGTGCTCAAGGCCTGCTCCTGTGATGCCAAGATCAGTGCTTCAATGCTGTCTTTCAGTCCAGCCCTCTCCAGCCATTGGTAGCCACATCATCTGTCAGTGGTAAATTCCATGCAAGGGTTTTTCCTCCCACTATGGTTCCTCTCATTCCTTCTCTACCAGCTTCCATTGTTTGAGACATTAACTGAGCACTTGATCCTTTGGGGCCATCTTCCTGATATATTCTTGGAGCTTGGATGTTTCATCTTCAATGATGCTCTGATTTTTACTAGGCCTCTGTTTCCTTCTTTGTGCTTAGTATATATATAGTGATATAGTATATATATAGTGATAAGGGACTACAGAATTTACAATATAAGAAATCAGGAAAAGTACTGCACAGTTATTTTATAAAATAGCAGATTAAAGAAATGTGAAACTATGTAGATGAATGTGTATTTATGGCAAGAAAAACATCAACAGGCTACATACAACAATGGAAAAACTATGCAAAATAGCAGGGATGTAAACACTTATTGAGCTTGTTGGGAGACATTGTCCAACAGTGATGGACAATACAGTCCAAAGACTGTCCATTTAGGGTAATGGCAAGCTGCTCATCACCATGCAGGTCTTGCATTACCCGGGCATTCCAGTTTTTAGTTAAGGAGATGATGCCTGTCATGGACAGTGAGGCCACAAAGGTTAATTCCTCTGGTAGGCCCTGTGGATAAGCTGATCCAAAACAGAAAGGAGGAACCCTTATGAGTGTGATAACACTGTGAGCTTGTTATGTTTTAAATAACCTGATCATTTAAAATAACCTGATCATTCAAACAGTTGTTAAAACGTTGTACTTGTGCTGTTTTTTTTCTTTTCGCCCAACCCACATAAGACCAGTCTCTGATGTTCAGGACCATGGACAGGGTAAATCATGTTTAACCCTTATGTGGTGTTCGGGTCTGTGGGACCCGTTTTCATTTTTTACTGAAAGAAAAATGATACAATCAATTAATTTTTCAAACTCAGATTCACTGGCCTTGGCTCATTTTGTGTGTAGAACATATATCAGAAAACGATTTTAATGACTACACGCCGTACACCCCCCCTACACATTTCTATTACATACAAGATGTCCGGGTCCACTGGACCCGGGGCTAATTGAAGTGTGGAAGCTGATGTTCTGTGTACACAACACTCTTTTCCTCCTCCTGTCTGGGCATATTTAACTTTCTGTTTTGTGGTAGTCTTTAGTTTCTCACACTCTTTCTGCTACAAATGGAGTAGATAGAGTATAAATATAGTTTTGCCAGAGTGGTTTTTTATAACAACCGATCAAGATGGCCCGAAAGGTACTTTTGACAGAGGACCCTGGAATTGATTTTGGAAGAGAGAGAAGTTTTTGGTGATAATGTAGAGGGATAAGATTCAAAAGAAGAGGTTTCAGAATTTGAGGATACCCTTTCTGAAAATTCAGAGTCTGACAGTGACTCTGAAGCAGGACAAGATTGAGCATCAGCCAGTTCCAAGACAAAGACAAGTCACTAGAACAGGCCGTCTGCAGCCAACCACAGGGCCAAGAACAAGAAAGAACAAGAACAAGACAGTCAGCATGGAACAAGTGAGGAAATATGGAAGTCAAAAATTTTTAAATTGAATGGTCTCGCCCAAGAAAAGAGCCACCCCGCAGGCTACCAATGTGATAAGGGTGCAACCAGGACCAACGCAAGTGGCAGTTACTCACACACAGGACATGAAGTCTTCTTTTCAGCTTTTCATACCAGATTCCATCCAGAAAATTATTTTTGACTGCACCAATTCAGAAGAAAGATGTGTTTTTGGGGAGAGGTCCAAGGAAATGGACCAAACCCATTTACATGCCAACTTTGGGGTTCTTATCCTTGCTGGAGTTTTCGGGTCTAAAGTCAAGCCTTCCAAGTTTGCATACGCGGGTGACACAATCTTGGTGTCCTATGTGCCAAATGAGGAGGATTCAGGAGGAGAATGCCCTATCCACCCAACCTACAGAACCAGAATCTGCAGAGCCTGAAGTAAGTGTGATGCTGTTCCAGTACATATTTGGCAACACGAAGAATCAGTGCAAAGTATGGAAGATGGAGAGAAAAAACAACATAGATGCATCAAGTGCAAAAAGTATGTCTGCAAAACACAGTAAAACTCTACCCCTCATGTGTTGTACAGGCCATTGGCTAAAGGTCATAGGGCTAATGCGTTGTCTTGACTGATAGGTATACTCTGTGTTCATATAGCTTGTGTTGTGCACCTGAATGGGTTAAATTTCTAAGTTCAAAGAACTAAAAGTGAGTAATTTTGGAAAACCTCGCTTAATGTGTACATTTGTTGCCACTCCTAATATGACTTTTATTATAATTAATTTGCTTTATTATGTTTTAAATAACCAAATATTTTGTTTATACAACTTGAAATTGAGATGAAGTAACATTTGTTGAGTATTTTTACATAAAAGTGTTTGATTGTGAGGCATTAAAAAGCCCTAAATGCAACGGGTCCACCAGACCCACAAACATTGGCTGAGTAACAACAATATGAACACCACACAAGGGTTAAAACTGTTCAACCACTAGATGTCGACCTTCACCCACAAAGCACAGCCCACTGCAGTTTACCTTGTGTTTATTCTGAGGTTAAAGTCAGGACCCATCTGGCAAGCACCACCACAAAGAGATCATCCTGCAACCTTCATCACTGCACCTCTTTTTGCCACCTTAGTGATGTGGAACTGAGACATGAAATAAAATCCTAAAGGTGAAGTCACAGAACAATGGTTAAATATAAAATTCTCCAGTCCTGCACCGTAATCCTTTCAATAAATAAAATAATGAAAAACAAACTTTTTTTTTTTTACCAAGCAACATGATTATTAAACATGATTAACATATTAACAAATAAAACATATTTTTTTAGTTAGTAGAATAACTACTCTTTCAGTCTTGCTAGTAAGACTGAATAATTTTCAGTGATTCACCCATGGAAATAAGGTTGATTTAAAAGCACAGGAACCCCTGGTTGAAGTGAAGCAGGCTGCTTCACTTCACATGAATGCCAGCTGGATGCGAAATTCTCACAGGTATAAAATGGGGGGAAGAAAGCATGAGCGGTGTGTTTGTAGTCTGCGCACCATGTGGAGAGGGAGGAAAAAAAGCTCTGCGTTTGGAAAGCTGTGCCACTGCCTTGAATAAATATTTGACCATCTCTCTGACTTTGTGTGATTCACGCCACAACACGTTTAGCTTGTTTTTAACTGAACTTACATGAGACATGGACTCTAAATGATTTGATCAAGTTTGAATGAATTGTCTGTAAGAGACTGATTCCTCCATTTCCCATGAGCCAGTGCTGTTTTAAAAGTCTGACACACTTCAGGAGTTAGAGTAACGCAGACCACAGTATGTGCAGCATGTAATAAAATATAGATGAGCACAGCAGCCAAGTGGAGAGAAAAATAGAGGAAGTGTAGAACAATGCAAACATACAGTTCCTTGGTATATAAGAAATTTATTGAACCCATAAAACAGACTGGAAACATAAAAATAGCTAAATGTGCATTGTTTTACTATCTCATTACTTTTAGAGCCTGGACTCTTTAAGACATTCCTGTTTAAGAAAGATTTCAATTGCTAATTTTACTCCTGTGTTGTTTTACTCTTGTGTTTTAAATGAGCTGGAGAGCTCTTTTAGTGACAGACTGCTGCGTCTCAGGTACTCATAGGAGCGTTTCCGCAGGTCGTTCCTCCCGGCTGCAGACAGACTTTATAATCTTAACAGCTCCAAACAGACATAACTGTTTACATATGGTTGCACAGGTTCTGAACCGAACTTCAATTGGCTACGTTGTTCCCAGATGCTAAGGCAAATTGTACATGCCTTAGCCAGGGATGCTGCACTATTATGCATTATTCTATTGTTGTGTGTTATGTTAAGAGGCTGGAGTTTTTTTCCCCCATTGTTAAATATTTTCCACTGTGCAATATTTATATTTACTTTTATCTTCTGCTCTTGGTGTTTCTTTAGAGCTAACTTTAGATTAGACTGGTTTGTTCTTTTTTCTTCTTCTCTTCATCTTTTCATTGCTAATAATTGTGTAACTGTCTGTATCTTTGCCACTGTCACACCCAAATGTCCCCATTGTGGGACAGTAAAGGAATTCTTAATCTTATTTTTATGGACAGGTTTATTAAAATAGTTTAGGCTAACCAGATACAGCAACATTACACCACTTGTGCTTTAAGCAAAGCTTGATGATTTTATACTTGGAAAGCAAAACTGTCTTTTTCAATGAAAAGTTTTGTTTTGTTTTTTTCACAAGCCATCTGTTTTTATCTCTGTGTGAGTGTTAAGCAGCAGAGATTACTCTCAGACTAAAGTCCAATGCAAAGACGCTGTGGAATCACAAAGCAGCAGCAACGTCAGCACAGTGTGGAGTTTCTAAACCACAGAATCAGAAACAAACTTCTTGCGATACTCCTTGAAATAAACCCAATTTCTTGCATAGGAAGATTACTGTTTTAATAATGCTTTAGGATATGATCCGCACCGATTAAAGGATACACTGCTGAGACAGGGACTATTAGAGTAATTACTTACCTTGTGATTCCACCCATTTCATAGATTGAGTTGGAATATAGCAACAGATCTAGCGGTTATTTTCAGACTGGCTTCCAGGAGTGAACATAATCTTGTATTTTCATGCTGTAAGTGGAAAAACCTTAGGTTGCATGGCAAGGTCTATTAAAGGCTTGAATGAGTCAACAGTTTCACCGCATTACACTCCAGAGTCCACCTTGGACTCATGTTCAATGGTATTTTTGTATTCCTTACAGTCATGTACAGTTTGTAACAGGGAAAAAAGCAGGGCATTAACCTAGGTTTGCTATGATTTCTTGAACTTCTGGAATATAAATTCCTTTAAAGCCTTTCTTTTTACATAAGGCTTTTAATTATCTTCTTTAAATGCTTTGTTTTGCTTTTAGTTTTATTGCATGTGATTGCCTTAAAAGCTTTACTTGTGTATTTAATTACATTTTAATGTCCTTCTTCTTATTCTATTATCTGTTTTCTATTAACTGTAGCACTTTGTAGAGATCTCTTGCAAATGTAAAACACATTACAAATCAAAGCTATTATTATTCATTTGTGTAGGCTTCAGAGTACTAGGTTTGCATACAGTGTCTTGCAAAAATCTTCACCTCCAATGCTTTTTTACATTTCAGCCTGCAATTTAAATGTTTTTAATCCTATTTTAGGCCATGGGTCTGCATAAAATAGTCTAAGTGTGTATATACAGTACACACTTAGACTATATATATATATATATATATATATATATATATATATATATATATATATATATATATATATATATATATATATATATATATATATATATATATAGGCCCCAGAGGTTGCAGCACCACAAAGCGAGAGGCATCACACCATGAAGAACAAGGAGCTCTCCAAACAAGTCAGGGAGAAGTACAAGTTAGGGTGGGGTTATAAAAATATTCAAATATTTAATGTTCTCCCAGAGCATCATATGTCCATCAATAGAAAGCACACAGCACCACAACTAACATGCCAAAACAGTGCCACCCACCAGATTAAGTCAAAGTCCAGACCTCAATCCAATTGAGTCTTTGTTTAGACTTCAAAATGAAGGTGCTGGGGTAGTTAAAGAATAGGAAATAATCCCAGTGGTAGGATGTGGCAAGTTTACTGAGACAAAGACATGTGCAGCTTCAATTGGTGCAAATGTGGTTTTAGAAAGTACTGACTTTAAGGGAATGAGCAGGGGAAGTTATTTTGTCCCATTTGTTGCTTGCTTCACAACCAAATTAATACAGACATCATTTACATAGTTGCATGTTCTGTGAATGGAATAGTGCAAATATCAAGTGAGATGAACACTTTAAAAAGCCCAAAGCCTGGTACAAATTGGCTGGGCCTGTGTCAAGCACAGCGGACACATTTCCTTCTTCTTTTTAATGATGGTGAGAAATAGATGCTGATGACATCCATCTTTAAAAGAAATGCTTTTTGATAATTGTTTTTATGTGAATTTTATGCTTAATGATAGGAAACTGATGAACTAATCTCACCCCCTCAAACTTCCTCCCAATATCCCACTGTTCTTAATTTACTTTCATTGATAAAATGATGTACCTCCAGCAGTACTGACAATGTCGGTTGTAGCAGGAGTGGTTTCCTAGCAACCCATTACTTGCGCTCGTGATACACTTTAATTATTTCTTTTTTCATAACTATAGTAAAGGTTTCACATATCAAAACCATGTTTTAATTAATCCCTTATTAGCGTGGAATAAATCCCTCCAGGTTTGACCACTCTGTATACTGAAGTTCCCGTGCTTCCCTCAATCTGATGTTGTCCTGATGCCAAAAAGCATGGTTTTATAAATCTCAACCTGAACTTTAAAGAATCTGCTATGTCAAGAATAGGAGTATTATAACTTCTGACCCATAGCAGAGACACTGCAGTCCAAATTAATTGAAATAGTGAAATTGCATTTAATTTAGGCCAGAATAATAATTTACTAATCAGCTTAACCGTTCTGCAGTGAATGGCCATTTATTTATGCATTTATTACAATGCTTTAACCTTTGAAACCACAACATTTTACGCATATGTGTTGCCACCTGTTGAAAGTAATATCAGTAATATAGTAAAATCAAATATATTCCAAAAATATGTTATTATAATAAATTCTCTAAATTCTCAACTTAAAAAATGCTTTTTGATGCAGTGTAGTTTTGAACACCGTCCAATTTTTTTGGAACCTTGCATTTTGTGTGATTTTCCTTGTCTCCATGGGGTAAAAAACGAGTGGCTCACACAAAATTCCCAGAAAAAGACAGGGATCACCAAGGCAACCAGGGACTCTGTATGCACTGAGGCCGCCAATAAGGAGAAGGTTGAAATAACAGTTAAAAATAAGAGTCTCCTTACAGGGAGGACTACTGTACAAGAATGGATTTAAAATGCCTAAGGTGTATAAACTAATCATGAGAAACAGATATTTTACAATAAAGTTTACACGCAAGCTTCGAAATAATTAATGGAAAAAAAACGTATTATTGGACTTTCAAAATAAAGCTCAAGGAGCGTCTTCAAAATAAATTGGGAAATTCCATTATTGGTTTCTAAATCCCTTTTAGATCTAAACAAAAGAAAAGAAAAAAACTTTTAAAAAAATAAGAAGAAAAATTAATGGCTCTAATGTTATGTTGGATCAATGTTGGGGACTATTTGGTTATCCCTAAATCAATGTCTCAAATATTTAAGACATAAGAATAAACTCCCTTTTTCTTTTTTTTTTTTTTTTTAGGAATTTTGTAATGATCGCTATCATTGTTTCTGTCTCTTGGATTTGCAGCCGTGTACGCTGACGGTCCATTCACACGGAGCATTTTTTTTCGTCAGCTGCTCGCAGCTGAGTGAGTCGCAGCTGCCCCGTCCGCTCCTCAGATTCACTGTTAGCTCAATTTGCATCGCAAAAAAAACCAAAAACGCCGCTTTACGCGACGGCTACATGGCCGCTCTTCTCGCTGTTTCGCCCCCTCCCACCGGCCGCCGTCGAGTGAACTTCGCCTGACGGGGACGTCAAGCGGCGCAGAGTGGAGTGTTCGTCGCTCCGTCGCCGACAGTTTGAGGACGACAACAGAGCAGAAACAACCGGAGCTAACGTTGGCGGACGAGCTAATGCTAGCTTGCCAACGCAATGGTGGGTAGCGCTAGCTTGTCGGTGCGGGTTAATGACAACTGCTCGGTGGGAGGCTAACAGCCGCGGCAGGCTGCCTTTCAAAATTAATTATTATTTTTTTGTTTGTTTTCTCGTTAATTTTGTATCTTGTGTGCTCGTTGAGTCAAACCCCAGCTTCTGCTGGCCCTTTTCTGTCGTTTCTCACCGTTAAAAGTGAAACCGTACCGGTGCAGAGGTTCTGCCCACCAGCTTGGCAGCCTTACCACCCCCCCTCTACTCATTTTAGCAATGGAGTCAAACTTCCTGCGTGTTTAGGATCGATCTTTATTTAATAATAAACTCGTCTATCTTAGTTAGCCGTTAAGACTTGTTAAAAAGAGGAACCGATTCGCCGATTAAGGCCTTATGTCTTAACATGTTGACTATGGCTGTAATGTTTGCCTTTCAAAGATCCCTATAGCTTCTACTGTGGACTTGATTTTTTTTTTTTTTAGTGTCAAACACTTGAAGCTTTAAAATGGTTTAAAGCTGCTGCGCAAACGTTATGAGCCATCTTTGCATGTATTTGAATAGCTGTTTCCAAAGATGGGTGTGCTGTTGTGTTTGTGGTCTTCTGTTGACCTTTTTAAATAGGGAAATCAATCCTGCCCTTAAGTCTCTGCAACACTAAAAGGCGAAGACAGCTTGATGAGCAGCTAATATTAAAGCAGTTCTTCTCAGTAATGTGTGCATGCAGGTGTTTACATTTCTGTCTCTGAGCTATTATATTATAAACCTTGGACAACTCCCTTGATCATCCAGACATTGCATAATTTTAGTCTATTGGTTGCTAAAGTTAAAATGCTGTCTTCTATCTGCCTATATGTCATTATAACGAATAAAGGTTTGGATATGGATTGATTTTCGGGGTAGCCGGTTAATAGTTAGGTTTGCTGTTGATCAACTACATCGTTTGCGTAGGATAAAAACTTTGATTTAGATCCATTTATATGATTATGACTGTTTTGTTGTTTGTTGTTGTTGCAATCAACTTTATAAAGCATCTGCTACCCGGCTGAAACGCTCGTCGTCCCATCTGTCGGTCATGAATCTTCGATGGAAGTTGTTCTTTTATTGACGGCTCGTTGTTCGTTTTCCGAGTAAATATTTACGCCGCCCTGCTTTAGCAATAACTGTGCCACCGACGTTATCAATGGCGCTTCTGTAGCCCACCGTCAGCTCAGTCGGGAGAATTTGTCAAAGAAGAGATGGAGCAATAATACCTCATCTACAAGCAGGATTTTAAAAAGGTTGTTTAAATCTTTAGAAATAAATAGTGTGACAATTTGAAGGTTTAAAAGAAAGATGCTTTCCTCTACCATGTTTTTTGTTAAAGACTTTGATTAAAGTCTTTTAAAAATGTTGATGTTATAAAGCAGACAATGGAATTAATTTACTAGTCGTCATTAGAGAGGATATCTATAATTGTTTTGACAGTTTTATTGCCATCATCTGCATGCAGTGATATCTGCGGTATTTTTTTTTTTATTGCCCAGGTCTAACAAATGACTTCCTGCACTCCCAAATGTTTCATTTCTTTTATCTAATGACCTAATCACGATCCAATCCTGGCAGTAATTCCAGTCTTGCATATTGTGTCCTCCAACCAAGTTTCCTCTTCCCTTTTGTAGCGTCGATGAGTCTCAGTGTGTTCTCCTTACAGGCAGACAGATGTGTCCGAGATGATGTAAGGCACCTCTGCCTGTATTGACCAAGATGGCTGAAGTCCAGGCCACAGTGGAGTTCTCTGTGGAGCTCCACAAGTTCTACAATGTGGACCTGTTCCAAAGAGGGTGAGTTTCCGCTTGCCGGCGCCAGGAAGCTTGATATTGCACTCTCTCTCTCTTTTTATTTCTTTTAATCAAAAGTAGTTAATTGCTGCTTTACGGATATCAGTGCTCTCTTAAAGACAAAATCTACATGTTTTGTCCTTTTAAAGTGACAATGAAAACTGCAGCTTGTGGTTGAGGGGGAACAGATCGGCTTCTGTCACTGACCAAGCCAGTCTAGGACAGATGGCGATGTTCCTTGGACCTCCAGGCATTTTTTCAGAGGGCTCCAATGTTTGCTGCGCTGACAGAATTTGCCTCTTTTACAACATTTCTCAAGCGGAGACATCTTCTCTCTGTCAAGATATAATTTTGTAACAACGACGGAGACGACAGAGGGGGGCTAAAGTCAACAGTGCGACGTGTCTGTGATGTTGCAATGAAATATGGGTTGTGAGGTTAGTGTCGTTCAGCAGGATCCGCTGTTTTTATTTTATAGGCTGAGGATAGGCATGTTCTGCTTAGCCAGGTTTTAAAATTACTCCTTTTTTTTGTTCTGTTGTTATATGACTCCTCGTGTTTAAATCCCCACAAAGAGATGCCAGAAAAGGTGCGGGCGAGTAAAATGTAGAGGGCAGAGAACTCTGACTTTAATTTGGCTGTGTAGCGTGAGAGTCGGCGCACAGATTAATCCCATCTGTTGCTGAGAACTGCCTGTCAGCTGGCTGAAAAAGGCTGCTACACTTCTACCTCGCTGGCAGGAAAGCAAAGCGGTCTTTTTGTAAATATTTTCAGTTGGATAAAACCACTGGCACTCTCAGTTTGAAAGCTAGATCAGCACCGTTCGCTTGTTAAGGAGACACTGATTATCGAACGTTTCTTGGATTCATTGTTGCCTTTCTGGTTTTAACTTAATTTTAAAAAAAAAATGCGATCAGACAGTAGACTTTGCCTACTGCACATTTTTCCGGATGGACTTAAAGTACCTTCAAAGAGAAAGAAACTTGTGAATTTTTGCCTTTTGCAGGCTAAACATTTGATAGCTTTGAAATGGAAGAACCCGGAAAGACCAAAGATAAATCAATGGCTTAAACTACTGAGCTACAACCTGGCAATGGAAAAACTGACTTATATAACAAAAGGAAAACTTGAAGACTTCAATGACATTTGGTCTCCCTTCCTGTATTTTGTCGAACAAGTTGACGTATCATCTTAATTTTTTCTTTCCTGGTGGATAGATAGCGAGCCCTGGGGTTTAGTGTGTTTTTCTTTATTATTCATGGGGTGTATTGTCCCTATTTTTTTTTTCCTTTTTTTCTCATGTTCTTTTCCTGTATGTCTATATTTCAAAAAATTCTAATAAAAATATATATAAAAAAAAAAAACGCGATCCGTATTCGAAAGTTTTGTGTAAGTACCAGGAAACGGTGGAGTTTTTATTAACGCCTGGCATACTGCGAGTGTCTCACACCAACCAATGCCCTTTAGAGGAGGACGCACTGAAACCTTGCCTTGTCTTTGTCGCCGCAACGGGGAACTGTTTAGTGTAAAAGGCTCAATGTCTCAAAAAAAGTTCCTGTTTTTAGTTTCTGTGTTGTGTTGTGTCACTGAGCTTAAGAAACAGACGTATCCATGTGGCACCTCTCTTTAAAGGGTAACTCATCCCCAAATTGTTATTATTATTTTTTTTTGCTAATAAACTGTTAACATGGTTGTCTTATAGTACCGTCTACATTTCCCGGTGATTATTTTTTTGACAATTTACTGGATATTTGTCGAGATCCCACTTTTGTGTCTAAAAAGTGTGTATATATATATATATATATATATATATATATATGTGTGTGTGTGTATATATATATATATATATGTATGTGTCTGTGTGTATATCTGGAGCATGGAACAAAAGTAAAAAAGTATTAAAGTATGTCTGATTCTGATTCTGAAAAGCGTCCTAAGGTTCACCAGGTGTCTTGCATTGAATTGCAATCAGTGTTGCTATTGGTTCAAAGGTTTTTGTGATGTCATTTGGAGAAACTGAGCCTAATGGCTCTCCTATGGATTTTTCATCTTAGCGATTTATTAGCTTAGCATTCAGTTAGTTTATTTAGCTTATACTAATGGTTAAATAAACAGTCAAACCGTTTTTGACCAAAATCCTTTTGTTGTCTTGAGCAAAGGCAAGTGCAAGGTGAACAATAATTTACAGCAAATGCATAGTTGTGCATTTTTAAGATAACCTTTGTTACTTCCAGTAATAACACTGTCTCAAAAGTAAAATATTATCTGATAGATCCGATGCAATTTTGAATTGATATTTATATTTGACAACTGTTAGCCGTATAGGGACTGTATGTGTGTGGAGCACCGGGACAGTATGAAGTGTTGTGTGACTAACTCACAGTTGCAACATGCTGGATGTGACTCAAAGTAAATTGTGAGCTAATCATCAGGTCTTCGGTTTGATCCCTGGCTTCCACAGTCTGTTGTTCAGACTGCTTCTGGGCAACGCAGTAACCCTTCCCGATTCATTCGGTGCCACAGTGAATGTCTTTCTTTGTGAAAAATCCAAAAGTTCACAGGTAATTGTTGAATGTTGCTTCTCCGGCAGGTAAACTAGACTCAAATGCGCTGCTTAAACACCTTCGACTTCCCAGATTCCATAGGAAAGTGCCTACGGGCAAAATGCCTAGCAGTGTTCAAGCCGCTCTCGCTGCGGTGTTCAATATCCAGACATGTCTTTTTGCAGCAGCTGTGTACTGATACCTCGGCGTACGCGGATAAAACTCCTTCTAGCCGCTAGTGACTCACCGGCGCTCTAAGAGCTTCGGTTTACTGCATGATTGACTGCAAACGAAGGCCTGATTATTCATTTATGAGAGGTGTCGGTGTCCTTTTACAGGACACTTGTATCTAATCTGTGCAATTTGTTCTCCGTTCGCAGAGCTTCTGATAGTGTTGTGGATGCTGCAGGTCTGTCGCTGTACGTCTTGCGGTCTTTTTAACGTATTCAAACCCCTGTTCCAGGTTCTACCAGATGCGCGCCAGTCTTAAGGTGCCTCCTCGTGTTCCACACAAAGTTGAGACCAGTCTCCTTCATCCAGGAGGTAAAGTCCAACATGCACGGAGATTTTATTATTTTCCTACTGCAAAAAGCCATTTACCTGCTGTTTGCATTGGTTTTCTGGAGGAATGCAGGTAGTCTGCTGAGAGAGGCTGTTTAAACACACAGTTAGAAACTGGTGTCTGCTGCCACATATTTAGGTCAGCTTTCTGGGACTTTGGATGTTCTTTTTTTGTTTTTTTGGTGGAGTTAATGTTTGGTGTTTAATTTTTCTAAAGTTTAAGGTTTATTGTTATTTCCTTTGTTTGCAGGAAAAATCTTTAAATAGGGCATTGATTCTTATAGCAATGCTTTTATTTGCATTTTTAAGGCTTGCTTGTTTCATGCCAACTAATCTAAACGATTCACAGAATCATTTAAAAAGCATAATTTGTCAATCATAATTATAATAATAATAATTTTTTTTTTTTTACTGTATCTTGCACCTTTTGGGTGGGTTTGATCATGTGCAGAACGTTACCATAAACTGCATATTTTCACAGTGCAGAGTAGCTTCTTTGATTATTCTGAACGGACTTATAAAACATGTATTACTTCAGCGTTGATTGGAGTCACTCAGGAGAACCAAAGCATGCATGGCTGGAAATGTGAAGTTGTTCTGAACCAGAAAGGAAGTCACGCATAGATCTTTACAGCTGTGATCAGTAGTGTGAATGCTGTCATTACAGGGATTTGTATTGGTGATGTTTACCTATTTATTTGTGCTATTCTTTTTCCTTGGTGGATTAATTCTACAAAATGCATCCGCTTTCATTAAAAAAAAAAATTTAATTTTGAATGTGCAAGTTTTGATGTATGTCGCTTTTTTTTTGACTGATGTTCCTTGTATGTTTACTGAACATGTGGTGATTGTGGTTTCTCTCTAGGCTCTGATTTGGCGTTTCCTGCTTCAGCCCAGGATGATTTCATCAGCAGCAAAACTTTCCAAATCTTGTATAAGAACGAAGAGATCGTGGTCAACGACGTTCTGCTCTTCAAAGTGATGATGCTTCTGGATGAGAAGAAGGTGCGTCTCGGAATGAGGAGCGTTGTTTTTAGCTTATTGCAAATGCATTGTTTTTTTTCCTGCTGCTTCCTGTTTACTTGTCATGAATTGACCTGTCGTCTTTTAAATTGTGTTCTGCTTTACATTTTGTAAACGCCTCTTTTTGGGGTTTTTTGTTTTGACTTTTGTTTTCTGTTTGTCCTCAGGTGGAAGAGTCTCTCAACGAGATGGATTTTCAGCTCTTCCTGGATTTGTATTTCACAGATGGCGATTACACGTAGGTGTATGACAGCGCCGTCTAAATGTCATAACTGCGGCTCTAACGCAAGCAACACACTACTTAAAGCATTCCCTCTTTATTATTATTATTGTCCCTCCAGACCAGAAGACCCAAGCTCTCTGCAGAACATCAGCGGCCGCATACTTCACTTGCACTTTAGCCTCCAGCGGGGCATCCACCAACACATCAACGTCATGTTTGACTACTTCCATCTGTCCGTCATCTCTGTGGCCATCCACGCCTCCCTCGTGGCACTACATCAACCCCTAATCAGGTCTGACGAGGCGAAATATTTAGCACGAATATGAATTAAGGAGCATTTGTCAGCGATCGCCATCTCAATCACTCCTTTGGCTTTGTTTATGATGCGTCGTTGCAGTTTTCCTCGACCTGTGAAATCCACATGGCTGAACCGAAACGCTCCGCAGCAGAGCAAAGATTCAATCATCCCGCCTCTAGAGAGTGTCGTGTTTGGCAGCAGCTACGTGAAGCAGGTGTCGCCAGATGTAAGTTGATCCGTTTCCTGTGTTTTAAAAAGTGAAATACGTTTAAAAGCTTTAAAAGCTTTTAAGGTTGTCGTTTTGGAACTCGTGCGTCCGTCTGTAAAATAAGAAGTACAAATTAAACGAGTATTTGGACTCTTACAAATGAAGGAGAACCGGCGTCGTTAGGTGTTTGGGAAAAATAACAGGGTTCCTGCAGATCTTTAAAAAGTCTTAAAAGGCATTGAATTCTGTATTATAAAACCAAGGCCTTAATTGGCATTAAAATGTCTATAATTAGTCTTTCGTAGGTCTTAAAATTGTTACCAGGTCATAAATAGGATTTTATTTTTGTAATCCTTACCAAACGGTAAAATAATTGACACAATTATATATTTTTTAATTTACCGAACGGCTCAATGTAACCATTTTTGGGTCGTCCCGATAGCAGAACCGATAAAAACTGTTGCGGCCGGATCATAGCTGCGAAAAAGAGTTGGCACTGGTTATGTTGTGGTTTTTAAAACTGATTTATAGTTTATCTTAGTAGGGCACAAAACAAAGTTTGTGAATTTAGTTCAGTAGTTGTTAAAAATGTATCTGTAATTTGTGTGTTTTTTTTTTTTAGCTTTCTTCCTATATGGAATGTTTTTCAAAATGTTAAACATGTCTACTGGGCCAGAAAATAATGGTTTATGTGAAAATTAACATTTGGGTAAAGTTGTCACAACCAGGTTTATCTTGTTTATCGTGAAGTTGGTCTTAACTTTTTATTTCAAGTGGCATTAAAAAGGTCTTAAAAAGTCTTGAATTTCACTTGCCTTATGCTGTAGGAACCCTGAATAAAAGATTTTGCCCATTAAATAGATGTTGTGTGTTGGAACCGTTGTTCTGATCTACAGCTGCTGCTGTGTTTTGCTAAAGTGATACTGATTTAAAATGGTTTAATAGGTTAATATCTCATGGTTATTTTTGTTTTTTATTCTTTCCACCAGGGGAGAACATTCCTGGTATCAGACAACTGTCTTCAACATGCCTTCAGCATGCACCACAACCTTTGCTCCACTCTCCTAATAGCCTACCGGGGCCTCTTTGATTACTTTACCTCCATAACCAAGGACCTGCCCTCCTCCCATCGTATGGAACTAGGTACAGCGTGCTGCGTTGCAAATTCACAACAGCTTGCGGCAAACAGTAACAGGATTGTCACGGCTTTGTTTTTTGCATGTCTTTTAGTTTTGTTGATTTAAAAAAAAAAAAAAAAAAAAACACAAAGGAAAACGGGCAATGCCAATGTTGGTCCATTTACCTTTAGAAGTTGGATCTCATCAGGGAATCGTGTTGCTCTCAACCTAATAGTGATCCAGCTGCACATCAGAACACCAGTGCAGTTTACTAGCTGCTTTCCTCTAAATGGTCTATATGCTAATAGAAACATGGGCGGATAACAATGTATTTATCTGGATTTTGAGCATTTGAGTCCTATAGCTGTAACTTGTAGTAGCAGCTGGGTGGTGTTGATCTAAGAAGATACAAATTGAGGGATCTCAATGTCTTTTAAGTAATTTCCCCCTGGGATCATTAAAGTAAGTCTGAGTCTGAAGTGCAAATAAGTATTTTATTATGAGGTCAGATGTTAAGGCAGCTCCAGCATTTGAGGTTGGATTCCTGACTTCGGAGGTGTTGCATCAGATTTATGGGATTCCCATCCTTCATGGGTCCAAATGGGAAACGATATTTGGCATCGCCCTCTTTTCACTTTTGTTTTTTGCTGGTTATGTCTTATTTTTTTACTTTTTAAACATTGTGTTTGTAGTTATAATCCCATATAAACTCACCTGGTTCCTTCACATTACCATATTAAACCCTTTAAAAAAAAATAAAAACTCCAGAAACTAAATCAAACAGAAATCTAGCTATTCCGTTTTGGGTAACTGATAAAACCTGCACTCATTGGAGAAGTTTTAACAAGTGGACTAAAACCGAACGCACAACTAACCATAGTTACCAAAGCTAATCCACATGAGTGGAAAAGTTATTAATCTGATCATTAATGAAGGTTAAACATGCCTATATGTGCAATCTTACTAGCCAAGCCCAGCATGCAGGCCCTATATGAGCGAGTACTCAGAAGACCGTATCCCCGAGGGCAAAGGCACGTCTACATAGGTATGTCCCCACGCTTTGGGCTCCTCCAATCAGCCTGCCTTTCTCTCCCTCCTTCTCTTCACTCCAGCTTCCTCAGTCAGGAAAACGGCACTTTTGATCCACTTTCCAGAAAAAAAAACCTCAACTCTTCAGCTACTTTCTTCTTTACTTTTATTGCTGAATTTCATCTTTTAAAGACCAAGGGCAAAAAAGCTTATTACTTTTTTTTTATGTGTTTCTCTGCCTTGTCGGGTCATGTCTTATAGAAAATACCTTCCAGCATCTGTTCTATCTGGCACAACTTTCCTTTTCAGCTTTCACACTCTTTTCTTTCTGTCGTTTTTTTGTAGTTAAAGATCGTAACTATTTTTTTTTTCCTCTCCTCCTCAGAACAACTTGACTTAGAGGCCCGTCTGGCTGAGCTGTGTGAACAAGTAAAGGTCAGATGTCTTAAGCTGCTTCCCTTTTTTTATATATCTTTGATGTTTATTTGCGTTTAGCTGTTTGTAAAGCTGACAAATCTTGGTACCAATGTTGGTCTTAGTGAATTCATGTCAATAGGCGAAATGAAGCGTAGCTTTTCTAGTAGATGAGTAGCTTTTGTTTAATTTTATAACTGAAGGTGTGGCAATAAACTATGACGCCGTCAGGTTTTGCCGGCAGCAAATGTTTCGTAACCAGACTGGCAGGTGTTTTAAAGGTTTCTTCACACTTAATGAAATGGCATTTAAACTAGTCTCTGTAGGTATTTCATAATTATGAAGATGTGATTTCATGATTTAAGCACCTGTTTATTAACTCGTTATAGTTGGGAAAACTCCTAAAACAGTTTGGAAGAAATTAATTCAATAGGTGCGCATCACTCCTCCTCATCCCATGAAGGAAGATGTGGTCACTTGACATTTGTCTCCTTTTACTTTCAGCTGAAGGCAGAGTCGCCCGATGAGCTTGCAGAACTTGTTAATATGAACCTGGCGCAGCTCTGCTCTCTGCTCATGGCTCTCTGGGGACAGTTCCTGGAAGTCGTGACGCTGCAGGAGCACGTTGCTGCCCTGCTGGCGGTGGAGCACCACACACTAAGAGTGAGTCCCACACGTCGGTTGTGCACACATGTAAACACCTGGGGAGACTTAACCGGCTGAGCACACGCTCCACCTGCATGGTCCGTTCTGCAAAACATATTGCTTTGCTTTCTCAAATATAATTAAAGGTTTTAGAAATGTCAAAGTTTGTTTTAGATCATCTGAAGGAACAACTCAAGGTAATTTAGACGGGTTGGACTGGTCTGTGGATTATGCTTTTTTTTGTAGCCCAAGTGGCCTTTATTTAAAAGAGGACTCACAGAATATAGGGTTGAGAGAGAGAGAGGAGCGACAGCCGCATCGAGAACCTAACACCCCACCCCCAAAAAGTACATGGAAAACTTTGAATGCTCCTACCGCCCACTGCTTTTTGTCACCCTGGGCAGTGAGACACAGATTCATCTAAAAAAAAAAATCACCGCTTGTTATTACTGATTTACAACAATTCTTTTTTTCTTACAACTCTTCCCAGACTGTAATAAATATATTTTGTGACAGGAACAAATGACACAACAAGGTACATAACAAGACATGGAACTAATAATTAACCCAACAAATTATGTTGTATTTACATAGCCTGCTTTTTTTTTTTGTTTAATCAGGTGAGACGGTTTGCTGAGGCTTTCTTTTGTCTTGAGCATCCAAGGCAGTCTGCTCTGGCATATCAGGAGCTACAGTAAGTCGTCCTGCGAAGTGCGTCTTCATTGTTTACAGACGGCTTTGATGCGAGGCCTGGGCAAACGCCTGCTTGTTCATTTAACTTATTCTCTCCTTTCCTCTCCGGGTTTCCCATCCTTCAGTGCTCACAGCCACCAGCAGATGACCAACGCCATCAAAAGCTCCAGCTACTTCTTGTGTTTGCCTCCACTACCGGTGGAATGTGCAGAACTCGACGGGGACGTGAGCTCCTTGCCAGTCATCTTTGAGGATCGATACCTTGAATCTATCACTGAAGGTCAGTAACACAGCGTTACTGTCGTTACTTAACCATGGCTACATTCATAGCTTTTCAGACAACATTCCTCTGATTTTATGTCCGTGTTTGAATTTAATCTTCCTAAGATCGTGACGGACCCTGGCTAGGCATGCACAATACAAGAACCGCCTCAGTTTCCAGTAAGACCGACAAGTTAAACGCGAAGGACTGCAGCGCGTCCGCCAGCGCAATACCCGAGTCTCGGAGTGCGCTCCTGGATAACACCTGGCCAGAAAACTTCGATCCACCCCCTAAGACCAAAGGGAAGTCCGTAAAACTGAAGAAAAACTCAAAGGCCGAGAACTCCAAGAAGCTGACCAGACAGGGTTCCAAGGACTCCGTGGTTTTAGTGGGTTATAAGAACCTTAAAGCCCCCCATAGCAATATTAGCACAAAGTACAAAGAAGAGGAGGGTTCTGTTAACCAAGATGAGGAGCAAGACGCCTCGCGGCTCGACTCGAGTAGCTATTCACGGACTAATGCAAGTTCTGTTTTTGACTCTAGTGGGACTTCAAAAATGTCTGGTAACAGTGCTGACGACTCTGTCACAGGCTACAGTGTAACTGCTGCTGCTTGTAATAAAGCTGTTTTTACAAATCTTTGTGCTTTGGACTCAAGGAGCAGCCCTCAGGCTGGTACTGGGGCTGTTATCACAGGTCAACAAGTTCCTAAAGGTGTTCCCGCAGACCCCGTCGGCCAAAACCGCCCGCAGTGGTCTTCCAGCTCAACGGAAAACGAGTCAAAACCAAGTAACAAGGACACCATCCAAGGCGATAAAGTAAACGTCCTTCTGCCAAGTCAGACGGGTACAAGTTATAGCAGCGATATCCCCAAGATCACCCAGACGGACCTTTGTGACGGCCAGCGGTCTGCAGCGGAACCGGGCAAAGCCGCGGCGCCGCGCGGTCAGCCCTGCCTCGTCTCGGTGCAGGTGAAGAGCGACTCCATCAGGTTCCAAGACGTAGGGGCCCCCGCCGCCTCTTCTCGCCTCTCGGACTCCGGCATCGAGAGCGAGCCCAGCTCCTTCGCCACTCAGCTGGTCCTAGGACCACAGGCGGGGCCGGGCTCCGCCGAGTCGGCTCTCGCCGCCTCCCACGCGGAGAAGACCGCCGTCCCGTGTCCCGCTCCGCCGCCTGTCCCGCAGAGCACAGCGCAAAAGCCCGGCGGCACGGGAGACGTTCTGTGCCCGGAGAGTACGAGCGCCGTGAGCGGAGTCCAGTCGTCGCTTACTTCCATCAACTCCCTGCCCTCGGACGACGAGGGCGAAGGTTCCTCTAAGAGCTCCGGCGGGGCCGAAGCCCGAGGCAGAAAGTCCAGCGTCTTGGTGCAAGAGCAGAGCGTCGTTTTCTCCGGAGATGTTACTAAAAGATTCGACGTGGCCTGCATCCCTGACGTCGGCGCCGGCGACCTCCAGCCTGGCAGAAACGCGTCGGACCAGGAGACGGACTTCAGAGCCGCGGGGAGTTCAGACGTGGCGGCGGAGGAAGCCGGCGGGTCGGGGACGTCTAAGGAGCCCCGCAGCGAGGCCCACACGGCCTGCCCCTCCAGCAACTCCGCCACCAGCAGCACCGATCTGGTAAAGCGCGGCATGGTGGAGAATTACTTCGGCTCGTGCTCCAGCACCGACGTGTCCGAGATCAGCCCCGTGGAAACGTCCGCCATCACCCTGGGGATCCAGGCGGAAGCCCGGGGCGAGGAGGACGAGGACGAGCCGGAGCACGAGATGATCGAGAACGGCTACTACGAGGAAGGCGACGGCTACGACTTTGTGAACGGCGTCGAGGACGACGATCAAACGGCGCCTGGGGTCGTTGCTCCTCAGGAGACTCGCCTCCTGTTTGAGCAGCTCGGCGCTGGTCTTCTCCACGAAACTAAGGATTCATCCAAAGCCCCTTTATGCTCCAACCCAGCTGCCAGCAGGATTAGGTATAGTTTAAGCAAATCTCCCTATTCCTCCAGCTCCTTATCATCCAGCCTGCACTGGTATGAATGCGCGCCCACGCCACAGATGAAAGCGTGAGTCAGCTCTGCAATATTTAATCAATTTCAACTTAATCTGATCTTCAGTGCACATATTTACTGCTACATGCATAAATATACAGGTTCATCAAGGCCAAAGAAGACATGAAGCAGCTAAAGCTTCCCGGTTTCTTGTACAGCGAGGTCCCTCAGCTGGCATCCACCGTTCCCTACTTCAGCTTGGAGGAGGAGGAGAGCTGCGAGGAAGGCATCCATCTCATCGTGTGCGTCCATGGCCTGGACGGTAAGGGGACCTTCCCTCGGGACCTTTTGACGGTAAAGCCGCTCATTTTGCAGCCATTTTTTAACGTTTTCCTGTCTCCCTGAAGGTAACAGTGCAGACTTGAGGCTGGTGAAGACTTACCTGGAGCTTGGACTGCCTGGTGCTCGTATAGACTTCCTAATGTCGGAAAGGAATCAGGTATTTGCTTGAGATGCAGCGATCAGGTTTCCTGGCCTGTACAGATTTTCAGTTTTCTTTAAGGTCTGGTCTGCCTATTGCATTTTTTTTTCTAAGGACATGAACAAAGAAAAGAGCAAAATTGTGTTAAGCATGTATAAGATTTGGTTCAAACAAAATGAAATTATTACAGGATTATCCCAATTATTGCATCATGGGACGTGTTCGTAACCTCTTCAATGTTTTTTATGTTGTTTTACTCATGGTAGTCCATTAATGTACGTGGATGGGTTTAGATGGAAAGTGGTAGGAGTTCTTATTTTTGATGCATTTAATAAATAAGAAATAGATTTATGAGAATCTACTGTAAACCGCTAATGATTGATCACAGCTAATCAAGGAATGATTAGCTAGTTTTCTTCTTTCTTTTTTTTTTAGTTAAGACACCTAAATCAAACACAAACTTAAAGGGGCCATGACATCACTGTAGTTGATATTGCTGCATATGTAAATTCTCCAAATAATTTCATAATAAAAATAACTTCAGCTTGTTGCTGTCAGGCCAAATGTTCCTCTTCAGTAAAAGTAAAAACTCTTCCAAGTTGACTTTACTCTGACTGGCTACAACCATATTTGGAAGACCGGTCTGACAGTAACACGGCCTCATCAGTGCACAACAGATCATCTTTTATCCCCAGAACCTCAGAGAAATTAGAATGGCTGCCATGGCCCCTTTAAGCCTCCCTCCTGTCATTTATCTAATACCCTTTCCCTCTCCAGAATGACACGTTTGCTGACTTTGAATCAATGACGGACCGCCTGCTGGATGAAATCGTTCAGTACATTCAGATTTACAGCCTCACCGTGTCAAAGATAAGGTAAACCTTTCAGTCCTTTTTTCCTAATAAGAACAGCTCATCATGGTTTTCTGATATTCTAGATATGTTGATGATTCACCAGTTAACCGCATCACAGCTGATGACTAATCTGACATGTGTTTTTTTTTTGTTTGTTTTTTTTTTAATTTACAGCTTTGTGGGACATTCTTTGGGGAACCTCATAGTTCGTTCAGTGTTAACCAGGCCCAGGTTTAAATGCTACCTGAGCAAGCTGCACACGTTTCTGTCCCTGTCTGGACCTCACCTGGGCACGCTGTACAACAGCTCCGCTCTGGTCAACACAGGTAAACATCAGAAACACAAAGGGAGACTCAAAGTTTCTGGCCATGTTTCTTTGGTCACTAAAAAAATCACTTACCTTTTATTTCCACAGTTAATACTGATAAACTGAAATTCACTGTTCTTCCGTCCTAGGCCTCTGGTTCATGCAGAAGTGGAAGAAATCAGGATCACTCTTGCAGCTGACGTGCCGTGATCACTCTGACCCTCGGCAAACATTTCTGTACAAACTCAGCAAAAAATCCGGTTAGCTTTGCTATTTATGCTCCCACTTGAGCTGTAAATGTGAACAACAGTTCGAGTCTCTAATTCTAACTTGTCAAATGATCCGCATTTTAAGGTCTGCAGTACTTTAGGAACGTGGTGCTGGTGGGGTCGCTGCAGGATCGCTACGTTCCCTATCATTCAGCCCGAATAGAGATGTGCAAGACAGCATTAAAAGATAAACAAACAGGTGAGTTGAGCTAAGACCAAAGCACTATTCACTTTTCCTTTTACAGGGGGGGTCACAGGGCCTCGCCAAAGTATTCACCCCCTCTTGGCTTTTTACCTTTTTGATGTCGTTTTATGTGCTGGAGCTGTACAAAATAGTTTTAAGTTGTTGAAGTGAAATCAGAAAACATTACAAAAAGTTTACCTTTAATTGGCTTGTGCCATATATCCACTCCTTTTGCTATGAAGCAAAATTAAACTGGTGCAACCCATTGCCTTCAGAAGTCACATAATTAAGTGAAGTCCAGCTGTGCGTGGTCTGATTCAGAGGAAAGGATGGATGGTGCTGAATACAGGGATATTCTGGAGCAAAGCCTGTCAGTCTGCCTGTGATTGGAGACCAGGACAGAGGTTCACCGTCCAGCAGGACAACGAACACTCGAGTGGGTTAAGGAGAAACATTCAAATGCGTTGGAATAGCCTAGTCAAAGTCCGAACCTTAATCCAATCGAGAATCTGTTCTCAATTGGATTCAACATTTACAAGGAAAACTCATCCAATCTGAAGGAGCTGGAGCAGTTTTGCCTCGACAACTTAGCAAGAATCCCCAGTGGCGAGATGTGGCGAAATCATAGTGACTTCTCCAAAGAAACCTGGAGCTGTAATTGCTGCAAAAGGTGACTGTACAGAGTATGGAGTTTGGGGGGTAGGGGGTTGTACACTGAAGTTCTTTATTATTGGTCCTCTTTGAAGGTGCACTGTAGTTTTTATTGTGACGCAAATAACAAAGTTGTAGGCATGCTGTGCAGATGAAATGGTGCAAACCCCAAGGAGGAGTGAATACTTTAGCAGGTCACTATAATTGTACGTGTTCAGTATCATCACAAAGATACACTTGAAGCACAGATGTGAAGAAGCACCCTCATTTAGTTTATGTATGTATTTTCATTCTGAAATATTGTTTTATAACCATGAAATCCATTTTTTAAACAATCGTTGGAAAGACTCCTGACTGGACCGTTGATGAGCTGACAGTCATTGACACACTGCACACGATGGAAACCTCAAAGCTCGGTTTAATAAACCAGCTGGCAGTTCAAAGTGCTGTATCCAAGCATATTAATGGAAAGTTTAGTGGAGGGAAAAAGGTGCATAACTGATGGGGAGAACTTGAGAAGAATGTAAAGCAAACTACATTTAAGAGTTTGGGGAGATTAACAAGGTGTGGACTGAAGTTGGAGTCTGTACTTCAAGAGCCAGCGCACATAAAACTTTTCAGGATATGGGCCACAGCTATAACATTCCTTTTCTGAAGCAGCTTTAAAACCAGACACATCAGTAGCGTCTTACCTGGACGAAGGTGAAAAAAGATTGGTCTGTAGCTAAGTGGCCCAAAGTCCTCTGCACATTAAAGTAAAATTAGCATTATTCAAATCAAGTGTAGCGCCAATTCACAACAAATGTCATCTCAAGGCACTAGGCAAGACTGATTTAGTTATGTTCAGAAATTACTTCTATTCCTGTTCAATTCTATGTATAAATCAAGGCAATCAAGTTCAGTTTGTTATGCCAGTTGGTTAAAAAAATGTCTATCCATGATGACCCAGACAATTGCATCCAGTCATTGCCTCTACCCTCATGAAGCGGCATGTGCACGGTGCACAGTTCAATGCATCATGGTATTAACGCTGTAGCCTTCTGTCGTCATACCGCGCATGCATGTGGCAACGGTGAAAAACACCTTTTTAACAGGAAGAAACCTGTTTAGTACAAGTGGTTGGAGTACACCCAGAAAAAAACTCACACGCTCTGGCCCCTGGAGTACTTTCTATGTCAAAGATAAAGTAAGGTTTGGGTTCATTTAGGAGGAAAAACTGAGCTCAACAGATACAGTTTTACTCCATTTAATCTCTTTAATATGGAAAAAAGAAGGTCCTGTCGCCACAACCGTCTGCTATAAAATGTAGAGCGCTTCGTTTTTCCCCTCTGCTGGCAAACTTAATGGAGATACTGATTTCACTTTCCAGCTGGACTTGGTACATGTCCACGCTGGTAAAAGTGCCAATACGTGGCTTAATGACCGTAGCATCATTGTGCTAAAACCCCATAGAGATACTTAAAAGTATTGTCCAGACGAAGGTGACCACCAACCCATCAATGCAAACGAGCTGAACAACCAAAGGCTGATCCCATCTATGCTTTACTGCTGTGGTGTAGGAATTCAGGCAAATGGAGTCACCACCAAGTGCAATATGCACAGCAAATGCATCCTTTTCAGTAGGCTGACATTTCTGTTTAATTATTTCTGTCTTATTAATATGTTCTATGGGCTGTAAGCCAAAATCACTTTTGAATTAAGGTGGTGAAATAAATACATTTCTGATGGATAGTTAAATTTGGACAAACCAAACCAAAAGGTACGATCTAGAAATGTCTCAACTGCTAATTCCCGGATAAAATCAAGAGTACGGTTCTGCGGCTGCAGGGCGCCACAGTTTTTACAATCAATTCAGATACACGCCGGAAGTCGGTCCCAGCAGGAAGTTGGTGAAGTTGTATTAAATCCAGCGACCTTAGGTTTAGGTTTCTCATCCACCGATGTTAGGTCACAGGTAGGGGATAAACCGCAGGCATTAAATTAGGTTTAGGTATTAAATCCACTGATCTTAAGTTTAGGTTTCCTTACCTTACTCTCTGTCTACGCAAATGTCCACAACTTCTAGCATTGATTGTAAAAACGTTGGCCTGTGGTCATCAGTGAGGAAGCGAGAACGGTATTTATTTTTATGGGCTTAACTCCTGGTAACAGGGTTCCTGCGGATCCTTAAAAAGTCTTAAAAGGCATTGAATTCTGTAATATAAAACTAAGGCCTTAATTGGCATTAAAATGTCTTAAATCGGTCTTTCTTAGGTCTTAAAATTGTTACCAGGTCATAAATAGGATTTTATTTTTGTGATCCTTACCAAACAGTAAAATAATTGATACAATTATATTTTTTTAAATTTACCGAACGGCTCAATGTAACCTGTGAAAAAGAGTTGGCACTGATTTATAGTTTATTTTAGTAGGGAACAAAACAGTTTGTGAATTCAGTTCAGTAGTTGTTAAAAATATATCTGTAATTTGTGTGTTTTTTTTTTTTTTTAGCTTTCTTCCTATATGGAATGTTTTTCAAAATCTTTAACATGTCTACTGAGCCAGAAAGTAATGGTTTATGTTAAAATAAACATTTGGGTGAAGTTGTCGCAACCAGGTTTATCTTGTTTATCGTGAAGTTGGTCTTAACTTTTTATTTCAAGTGGCATTAAAAAGGTCTTAAAAAGTCTTGAATTTAACTTGCCTTACGCTGTAGGAACCCTGTGGTAAGGTATTAGGGGAATGTGAAATCACTACTCGGTGCTGATTTTCCAAATGTTTTTTTTATCATTTTTCTCAACCTTTGCCGTTTTGTCTGTCAGGAAAAGTACCTCACACCGTGAATGTCCTGCTCTTCTCTCTCTTAAATACCAGGGCCCATGTATGCTGAGATGATCGAGAACCTGCTGCTGCCAGTCCTTCAGAACAAAGACTGTAATTTGGTCAGGTATGACGTGATTCACGCCCTGCCCAACACAGCCAACTCGCTTATCGGCCGGGCGGCACACATCGCCGTCCTGGATTCTGAGATCTTTCTGGAGAAGTTCTTCCTGGTCGCCGGCCTCAAATACTTTCAGTAGAACTGCATCTGAATCAAAACACTTGGCTGGACAAAAGGAATGTGGTGCTGATACCTCACTGCAACTACTTTTTATTTTCTTTCTGGTAGTGGGATTTAGATTATCTCCTTTTAAAATGCACCTAATTACCTTTCAAGCACATTTCAGGAAAAAAAAAATCATGTTTTTTTTATGTTTATACTGGAATCAGTAGATGTGGAGTTTACCATTTTTATTTTTATACCATAATTTTTTTTTTTTTTTTACTTTTTTTTGTGTTAAATAAATAATTTCTTTCATCAAGTTATATTTTAGTGTTATTTATGTGCTACGTTTTTAATTTTAACATTTAATTATTTTAATTTTTTTCTTCGAGTTGAGATATTCTAAGAGCTGAACTGGAAATGTAGCTGCTACAAAATAAAAATGGCTGTGGTTGGTGAGCTGTCCCAAGTCAATTCTGCACATACTGTTCCAAGCATCGCAAATGTTTTTTTCCACCGATTTTAAGAGACATTGCATTTTTTGCACCTCAAGTACATTTTACAAGCTTTTTTACTAAAAGTGTCATTTGTAAAACGGTTACTTTTCTATCAACAAATCCCCTCTCACTGTTAAAGGCAAAGGTTGCGTTTTGAAATAGGATTGTCGCTGGGATTTGTGCAGCTTCGGCTTTTTCCTGGACACTTCACACTGTGGAGTCCTCCGCACACGGACCCCGCCTGGGGGTTGGGAGACGAAAGCGTTGCCTTCAACACGGAGGCGTTTCATTATAAGGATTCTAAGCAACAATCGTTCAGAAGAAAAAGCACATATTGAAAGCTTTTGGTTAAACATTTGGTTATAATTTATGTTTCCTGAACAGCTGTTTATATATATATATACCGTTGTAATCTACCATTAAAATGTATTCTGTAAATTAGATACCCTAACTTGTCTGTTTTTATGTTTGTTTTTGGAGAGAGAAAAAAAGACACTTCAAAGACTTTGGTAAATTGTAGCAAAAAAATGGTTTGAAATCATGTTAACGCCTGCCAATACAATTTTATCCTACAAATTTTAAAGCGTGGCTTCTTAGTTTTATGAATTCACGAGATGAAGCATCTTGACGATGATCGTTTGTAATTAACTAAATGTAACCTTAGTAACAGATCAAGGGTTTACATAACTCCAAAGCTCTTAATACCTCTTGAATTTTTTTTCCCCATTTGTAACGTTACAGCTGCAAACTTCACTGCATTGTACTGGGTGTTTGTGATAGACCATCACTAACTGGTGCAAATGGTTGAGCTGCAGTTGAGATTTTGTGTGTTTTAGTGTTTTCCAGGTCAGTCAAAAGGTTTATTGTTAGTCTTCCATCTAAACAGAGCACCTTCAAAGTTAATGATGGCTTACGTCATGGCTTTTTTTTTTCTCCTCCATAAAAACAGGATCAGTGGTTTTAATAATTAATGCCTGTCCTGTTAACGGATTTCTCCACCTGGGCTTGGGATTCCATGTCCTGAAAGGTTTGCAGTTCACCAAACTCTTTCCAAGTTCTTTTGGTGCATTAAACTCTTTCTCTGCGAGACTTTGAATGTCTAATCCCTAAAGGCCTCTGCAGAAAGGCTGTATTTTCTGATATTAAATGGTTCAAATGCAGGACCTTCGTCTACGAATCCCGGGGGGCTTCTGATTGCACGTTCTTTGTTTAAAATTAAAAGGTTCAAACTAGGGCGGTTTTTGCAGATCACTTTAAACTTGCTTGTTAAAATAATCAAAAACCATATTCCACTTTGCGATAAGCACGTTGTGTTCTATCAAAAATGTATGTTTATGGAGGTAATTCTGTAACAATGAGGAAAAGTAAGAGGATGTGAATACATCAATAAATTACAATATTATTGAAAAAGTTCATTTATTTCAGTAACTCAAATCACTAGGTGAAACACATTAGATTAACACAGACTGATGATGTCTTAAAGCCTTTATTATTGTAATTATGGTTTTTTTCCCCCACCTCCAGCTAATTTAAACAGCATTTAAGATTAGAATATTGAACCAGACTAAAAAAAAAAGCAAAACAAAATGTATGCAGAAATGGGGGCTTAATGAAAAGTATGTTTAATACTGGCTTAGAGGTACTTTTAATCTGTCAAGTCTCTTAGAAATTCATACTCTAATTTACTGTGTATGACTACTTGTCTAAAAGGGGCTAGAAGTCTTTCAGTTTTGCATTGACGTAAATTATCCTGCAGGGGGCAGTGTTGACAACGTTCTCATGGTTTGTGGTTCTGACGGAAGTATTGTGGCCATGTTATTCACTTATTCCACGATAAAGTTTGAAAGTATTTAAAGCGTAGTTCACTCTGCCTCCTTTTAAACATTTAATTTAGGTTTAACACATGTTTTAATGCCATCACACATAGACCTGCTGCTGGCGTGCCTGCTCCTCTAATTAGCGCGGCTCACAATACCAAACACCCTGTAAGGGGGGGTGCTCAAAATCTTCTTTCAAACATCGCTGTTTTGAACCACGTCCTGATTAATGACAATTTTTTTAGGGGCTCTTGTAGAGCTTATTAGACAACATTGAACTGCAGTGGGGGTTGAAAACGTAAGAAAAGTGAAGTAATTGAGAAAAAGAGTCACTGAACACCCCCGTAAATGATCCCAGGTGGTATCGCTCAAACGTTTGGGCTTCAGGCTGGCGAACACTCAGGCATTCATTCACATGCAAGGTGGAGTACGTCGCAAGCGAAGCTGCGCAGTCTTAGGTTTGTTTTTAATTTTTAACCATCGCTTTGGTTGAAAAAAAAAGTTTTTTAACAAGCTCTGAACGTAGCCTACGTGTGGAAAAGCTGGGTTCCTTCCCCCTCTCACAGTAAGTGCTCACTGCTTATCTGCTTAAATAAACTGCACTTGTTGCAGAACGAATACTTTTCGGTATCCTTTGATTTATGTTCCGTAGCTCCACCGGGTAAATAACTTTTTTTTTTTTTTTTTTTTTAGAGAAGTTGTGACAGTTTGCTCTATATTTTTCCACCCCTCGACTAAAACACGTGATTAATGTAAACTCAGTTGCAAAGTTTGAACGCCTGTCAGGACTGGGACGCGAACCCGCGCCCCTCCAGCTGGAAATCTGGCTGACCCTATTGTTGCAAAGTGGGGTGAGCGTACATGGTGTTCCCCTGTTTATGCTAATACCTCCCCCCCCTCTTTTAATGCATTCCACAGTGGGGTTTTCCACAGGTTGATTCCTCAGACCTGAGAGAGAGGCTGGATGCACATCGCAGACAGGTGGAGATGTTTTCCACCCAGGGTCCAGCCAGCAGTGTGCTCAGGGGCCAGGATTATAACAGTCTTGGAGGGGAATTAAATCATGCAGATGGCAGCTCTCATGTGATGCAAGGTCAGACCCTTGTCAGCTACAAAGGGAGATGTTTGGACTTGTTGTTGTTTCGCAGCTCTCTGCGGTGAAGACACGTTTGGGGTTTGATTAAAAAAAAAAAAAAAGGTTGTTCTCGTTCCAAGGATATTTCCAACGCAATCTAACTTGTTATTAGGAGTTTAAAGATTGTGGCAAAAGCGGTGATTAATTTCTGGCTGATGTGCGCATCTGAAAGTTTTTTTATTTTATTTTTTTACACTTTTTGCAACTTTAAGAAAGAAACATGATTTGCAGCTGTTGGTGCCTTCCTGAAGAAATCTCTCGACTTTGTTGGATTTTAAACGTGCCACTGGCTCAAGTAGCAGGTTCATATTTAGAGATCACAGTAATTGTATCTGAACTAAAACAAAGAAAGTGTCAAGTATCTTTAAAGCTGCTTCCCAGTGTGGAAATGAACTCAGTGTTGTGGCATTTTCAGATTTCTCCTTTTTTTTTTTTTTTTTTTCCCCTCTCAATGTTGAGGTAAAGTTCTGGATGTGTTAAGTTCAAGCTACTGGAATTTCAGGTTTTTTTGAATGTCTGTTTGTGCTGACACCCTGCCATCAGCGAGGCCGTGTTTGAACTTGCCCATAAATCATATTCGGTTGGACCCTGTAAGCCAAGGAAACTTGCTCTGGTAGTTCACACAACTTGTTTTGCACACAGGCAACACCTCTTCTTTTTAATGCTTTCTTTTTACCCCTCATGATTATCTTGTCTTGTATCTTTTTCTGAACTCAACTCCTACGGTCCTTGTGCGTCAAACAGTCACACATGTCAGTAAATAAATAAATAAAACACAATTATGCAATAAATGCAACTGAAAAATATCTCTATCCAAAAAAAAAAAAAAAAAAAAACATTCAGCGGTACAAGAGCAGGCTCCAGTTTTTGGAAGTGTATTTTCAGATCCCCTGTTGGGTTTTTAGCGCAGATGTTTTTTTTCTTTTGGCCGAAGCGAGATTTAAGAGGATCAGAGTTGGCGCGAAGCAGTAATTAACCTGATTAAATGATTCTTAGACGTACCAGTTGGGGCTTTGGGTCGACTCGCCATAATGAGGCAAGATATATGGGAACCCTTCAGATTTTATGTCAGACACAAAAGCAATAGTTGTTACAATATTTCCAGGCTAAAAACCTTTTTAAGAATGAAATACTATATGTGCAGTGAATATAATGTATTCACATTTATTTTACTGTTGAGCTGATAGTTTGAAGAATTTTTTTTTCTTTTGTTTTTTTACAAAAATCAAGCAGGCCTAGTTAAAAACCATCCCTATCTATGATGTCTCAAAGTAAATTTGTTTATAATTAATGACTGGATTGTCAAAAGAACTCATTTCTGTTTGCAAGCACTCTGCATATATATATTCGTTTTTATTATTATTATTATTCACAATTTTTCATTCATTTTTATTCTGAATTTAAAGTTTTAAATGTCAGGGTTTTTTTATCACTTGAAAAATGTTCTTTCAATGAAATTCTATGTTATGGCTTTAAATTGAAAACAGCAAAACGTGTCACATGATAGACAGGAAGTGTTTAAGGAAGTAAATTATATTATATAGATTATTTATGCACACACTGTTTTCAAGCCTATATTTCGGTTAATTGTAATGATTTTCCGCTAATAGAAACAAGTTTTTTTTTAGGATTTAGATATTAAAGACCTCTAAAGACCATTATAATAAAAACATTTATCAAAAATGCTAAGCATGCAGAAAGGTTGAATCTCTAAAAGGTACTATTAATCTTACAAATTAGGCTCATCAGAACATACATTGTGCATTCTGTGAGCTCCTCCATGTGCTTTTAATACATGGCAGAAGTCGTTTAACAGAGGCATAAAAACAGTTGCCTCCTGATTTCACCCTCATTTAACTCTTAATAACCTTTATGAACAATTCCAGTCCGATTTCCGTCCCAGCTACACGAACGGAAACCACCCTCATAAAAATCACCAACGATCTTCTGATGTCAGCTGACTCAAGCCTATTTTCCTTTCACATTTTCCTGGATCTGAGTGCGGCCTGCGATACAATTCCTCACTCCATTCTTCTCCACAGCTTATTTTCAATTGGTCTCACTCACACCCCTCCTTGAATGGTATCATCTTTATCTGGCCACACTCAGCTCACTTAACTTTAGTCTTTTAGTTCCCATCCATCCCCTGTGACAACCGGTGTGCCCCAGGGCTCTGTCCTGGTACCCCTACTTTTTATTAACTACCTTCTTCCCCTCTGCAATATATTCCAGGAAATGTAACAGCCATTTTCACTGTTACGCAGATGTCACCCAACTTTAATGTTCTTATGAACCAAATTCCACACTCCTGCCCTCCTCCCTAACCTCCTGCTTATTTGAAATAACATCTTGGTTCACCTCCAACTTCTTCAAACTGAACAGTGACAAAACTGACATGCTCCTTGTAGGAAGCAAATCTGTATCATCTAAAGCGGCCAGTTTCTACCTTTCACTAAATCGTTCTTCAGTCTCCCCTTTCCCCAGGTTAAGAGTCTGGGTGTCATTAACTACACTCTTTCACCTCTCATGTCAGTGACATCTTCTGTTCTGGTTATTTTCATCTATGTAATCATCTAAGTCCCTCCCTTTCCCCACACTCCACATCTACTCTTATCCATACCTTTGTTACTTCCTGCATTGATTACTGCAGTTCTCTCTTCTTTGGTCTTCCTCAAAAATATCTCCATAAGCTTCAAGTAGAAATCAGCTGCTTGTATCATTACCAAAGCTCCCCTCTGTTCATCACAGCACCCCAGTCCTGCAGATGCTCCACTGGCTCCCTGTAGGTTTCAGAATTCAATTCAAAATCATCCTGTGAACATTCAGGGTTACCCACGAACATCACTTCCCATTATCCTTCTGATCTCCTTCACATCTCTTCGAAAGCTGTATGATTTTTACCAGGAATCAAAATTGCGATTTATTTCAACGACAACTGCGATTTTAATTGAGACCCTTCTCTGCATTAACCACGAGCAACAAAAATGACCTGTAGATAAAGATGTCTGTAAACAAGGACTATTTAAAACAAGAAATTCAACTTTTTTTTTTTTTTTTTTTTTTATTAATCAGAATATTCTTATTCAACAGAATAGCTTGTTGAGTTGGACATCATTGTTGAACATAAGATGCAACCAACAAGCAAGTCTATGTATTAAACAGTTTGACTGGTACTTAATGCTATGGTGAGATTCCTAAAAACGTTTTCCAGGCAAAAAAAATGTATTGATTGTATGCACAGTTAAAAAAAAAACTAAATAAATACATTATCTATCTACTGCAACTCTCTTACCTTCCATGTGGAGGCAAACCAACTTTAAACATATTAGCGACACCTACAGGACGTGTCTTATCCATTAATTGTTACATAGCCTAAAATTGCAGAGCTCTGAGATTTGAAATTGTTCTCTTTTTTTTATTATTATTTTGATTATATTGCAAATGTGATTAATTGTCCAGCCTAAATATCTGCTCCCTTCAGCATCCTTAGCATTTCCTCTTCCATTCCCTTTACTGTTCCTCTTGCACGCCTCAGCACCATGGGGAGCAGAGCTTTCTCCCGCTCTGCCACCCATACTCTGGTATTCTCTCCCTATGTGGACATTCGCAACACCGACACCCTTTCTTTGTTTAAGTCTAAACTCAAAATCATCAAGAGTGCCTACTCTCTGTGATTGCCTGCTCATTGTAACTTTTGATTTGTGTTGTTTTTGTCTTGCTTTATTGTCGTTACGCTGCTTGATTTCTAAGGCGCTTTTAAATAAAATGGATTAGTATAAAGTAATTTCAGTAATAATAATCTGGTTATGACTGAAATGTAAATTAGATCGTTTGCACAGCTCCAGTTTTAACTTTATTTGCATAAACTACTTCAACTTTGGCACAGAACATGCCTGTGATGCAGAATTAGTACGCAATATCACACTTTGGTCGACTGCTTCCGTAATGCAGCTCTATTTTCACTAACATCTAACTATTGTTGCACTACATACTGACTTTTCTATAATTTTTGCTTCTTTGCGTTTCATGATGTTTGTCCTTTTTTTTCTCATATAGATGCAATATGGATGAACTGGGCCTGAACACTTAACAAGGCAAAAGACAGAAGAAGCAGGAGCAACTGTGAAACAGCTCACCGCAAACCCAGAACTTGTCCCGGACCTTTTTTTTTTAGTCAACATGTCAACGCCTACCAAGCACGAGAAAACAGTTTGTGTTCTCCTTCCCAACAAAAACCAGCTGGATGTCACTGTGGGGGTAAGCGTTTAATTAATCTCTGAATCTACATGTCCAAAGACTTGTCTTCATGGCGTATATTATGGTGGTTTCTGCTTTTTTTTTTTCTTGCTTTTTTTAATCGTGCAGTGATGGCATGGGCCGGTATGATCACCTGGAGTAGAAACGCTTCTGTTTCACTGTAACAAGATATAAAAATATGCAATTGAAACAAAAGGGTTTAAGGGAGGCTAATAGCTTTCAGCAGTAAAGCAACAATTTATTCTAGGACTACTAAATGAATTGATTATTGTAAATACAATTATTTTATCTAGAACGGCTCCTTAAATAATTGCCCACTAAATATACCGTAGATAAAACTCATCACGTGTATCAACAAGGTGTGTATACACGTGTAATTGCCTTCAGGCAACCCAAAACTCTGCAGCGAACTTCCTCACTGGCACCGACTGAAGAGATTGCATGTCTCCAGTTCTGATGCGTTTGCACGGGTCACCTGTTGCTTTTAGAATACCTTTGAAAATCCAGACTTTAAGTTTTAAGACTCCGCAAGCTTCTTCCTAAATTACTGAGTCGTTAATTTCACATACGACAACAACCTGAAGCCTCAGGCCCTCAAACCAAAATCTAGCGGCAGTCCCAAGGACCCGAGGCCATTGCCTTTTTCTAGACCGTTGTGGCTCATCTTTCTTTGGTTTTTATGTTGTCTTGAAAGTCCTAAAGCAGTGGTCTCAAACTCTGGCTCTGGAGGTCCAATGTCCTGCAACTTTTAGATGATTCTCTGCTTCAACACATTAATATCAGCCCATTAGCAGAGCTCTGCAGAGCTTTACTGCACGCTAGTGAGGAGCTTTAGCCGTCTGATTCCGGGGTGTAGGGCAAGGGACACTAAGAGTTGCAGGACGCCGGCCATCAAGGGTTTGACTTTGAGACCGCTGTCTTAAAGCATCTAAAAACTAAAAATCTATTTCATTTGTTCCTGCTTATTCCAATGCATTTCTTTTGAATAGCTTCTTAATTTTCATGTTCCGTCTTTGTGATTTACTCTTATTTATTTAGTTTTATCTGAAGTGTCCTATATACTGTAAGTAAAATTTTACTAAGCATTCTCACTGTCACTGTGGAGAATGTCATCCCTTTTCACTGCTACTCTGTTTTTGGGTATGGCTGAAGGTTGGATTTTTTTTTTTTTTTTTTTTTTTCTTTTAAACCGTCAGTAAAGTCAGTTGCGCAAGAGGAAGCTTATCTCACTTCACCGTAGTTCTGGAGCAAATCTGACCCTACACTGTAAGGCAACCACACCCACCATAATATTGGCCCAAGCTCCCAGGACAGGACACAGAAAATGTAGTAAAGGTTAAAAAAACTAACTTTTAAAGGAATCGGAATGTAGTGCAGGGTAACCCAGTGCTGATTTGACAAGTCTAATACGTTTTGTACAGCTGATTGAAGTTTGTCCAGATGCCTTTAAAGGCAGCAAACCTTTTATCACGCTGCTGAACCATCTTCAGCCTTGTGTTGTCCTGATTTGTGGAACGTAGTGTAACAAAGATAATAAAAGCTAGTTCTCTTTTGTGCTCCCGGATGATAAAAGTAGTAGCAAAAAAAAAAAAAACATAATAAAAATATGAAATGGAGAACTTGCAGAAAAACAAACGTGGAGCACAATCTAAGTACTTCTATTAAAAACACAAAAGATACAAATTTTCCTACTTCTGGTAAAACAAATACAACATTATTGACCATCACAGTTATAACAATGTTAGAAAGTAGAATATTTGGCACTTTATTTAAGCTGTTGCACTTTCCCAGCAGTGCACAGCAACAGGTAGGGGATGGGGAGAACTCCGTATGGCCAGAAAACACACCGGCTCATGCCTACTCAGTGATTTGTGCGTTGTCATAGAATAGTAAATATACAATTCTTAGACACTGGCTTATTTTTTTTATTTTTTTTTTTTTTTGTTCTTATCCACCAACTTTAGCCAAAGTCTACAGGACAGGATGTTTTTAACCGTGTCGCGGAGCTTCTTGGAATTAAAGAGCTGCGCTTCTTTGGCCTCACTGTGCTGAAAGGTAAGTTTGTTATTGACACCTAGTTTCCAACAAAATCACCCACACAACAGAAGCGTGAGAAAATCTGATTAGATTTATTTATTTTTTTTTTCCCGGTTTACACCGTACGACAACGGTTCGCTGCTGTGGCACCTGTTTATGTAATTTTAGAAGCGACCTCTCCACAGCTAAGCCGTTTTAGATCAAACAAAAAAAATCTCCGTTTGCGTAATGCAGCGCTCTAATCCAGTTTAGCCGCAGAGCAAAGTCCCGAACTTTCTGTTTCCAGAGTTGCTGTTTAACAAACGCGTGGAAATGCCCGGGTAATCTTGTGTTGCTCACCGCTCCGACAAGCAGCCTTCTGTTTTTTTTTTTTTTTGTTTTTTGTGGTGTTGGTTCAGCGACCGCTCGGGCCTGGATTCCTGCAATATTAAGTTCATTAATCCTGGAATGCACGCTTGCATTCCTCTGCTTCACTGAGGAGGGATGGGTTGATGAGGGGAAGAAGGGGGTCGGGAGTTGGGGGGTGGGCCTGTCATGGCACAGGGCCGCCTCATTCAGCTGTTACTCAGAGGGCCTCGATGAGGGATATGAAGCTAGGAAAACCGGAGTGAGTCAGTGGGAATGAGGAGATGGGAGGTTCAATGAGTAAGTTGTGAAATAGCTTGATGAGCGTGTTTCTTGGCTGCACACGGTTGAACAAAAGCGAAAAAGAGACCGCGTGAGTCATGGCTAACAGAACCGGGCAGAAGGTGATGCTACATAAATTGCCACTGTGGTTGCAGCTTCCTGGTAGATTCTTTCAAAAATGCAAAATCAAGCTCATTTCTGTCATCGCCCCCATCACTCCCATTGTCTGGTAGATATTTATGGTCAGTTTCATCATTGTTTTTTTTTTTATGTCCTTTTCCTCCTGATTATTTTTTTTTCCCCCAACTTCATTCCAGATAATGAACACATATTTTTAGACATGGAAGAAAAACTGTCGAAGTACTTTCACAAGGAGTGGAGGCAAGATTCGGGAAAGGTAAGGAAACTGACATTTGCAATAATTTTGATATTTACTTTAAGACCTTTTTTTTTTTTTGTCTGTTTTTGTTTAGCCCACTTTCTACACATGCCAGTTAATCAGGAGGTACCCTTGCATATCGGACAGCGTATAGTTATATATATAAGTATAATACTATAATATATATAAGTATATATTAGAATATATATAATAGATATATTATATAGATATATATATAATATATATATATATATACTATATATATATATACTATCTCATCTATATCATATATCTACTCTACTATATCTCAATCATCTCTATTTATCTATCTCTAATATCTCTCTTGCTCTCTCCTATATCTATCTAGACTCTATTATATCTCTCTCGTATAATCTATCTCCTTCTATCCTCTCTCTCTCTCTCCTAGGCTCTATCTCCGTCTCTACCGCTCTCTTATCTCTCTCTATATCTATATACCTCTATATAGCTCTCTCTCTCGTCCTCTCTATAACCTCTCTCACTCACGGGGTCCCCGGAACAGTGTGGGTTGTCGCTGTCTCCCACCTCACATAGAAATCTGCTGGCTTCAGAAATCACTTGCATCACAGACAACTAAATCCTGTTTAACAGCTAAAGGCCCCAACGCTTTATAGGAGAACATTGGTGAACAAGCGGCATGAGAACAAGCGGCATAAGAACCAATGAATACGGCAGATAGGTCAGTGACAACGATATGGGGAAGTAGGGTTAGGTTGTAGAATAACAGCCCAAGCCTCTTGGAGCATCGAATGAAGCAGTGTTCAATCTGTCGCCTGAAGATGGGAAGATTATCAAGCAACTGTAAACATACCAAGGGGTGGCTTTCCACCTGGACAGACAGGACAGGCAAGAAAAAAGAGAGAATGGGTTAAAAGGACACGCTATTAGTCACACGCTCCACAAATCTGGCTTTTGTTCAAGATTAACAACACCATAGGATGTCCTGTTTTCAGTTTAATTTCATCCATATAGGAGAAAAGCATATGGAAGATGGTGCTCTGATCAAATGAGATCAAGGCCTGCATTCATACCAACGTGCGAGGTGGAAACCTACTCTGCACCTCACCCTGAACACATCATCCCCACTGTGGAACACGGTGGTGACAGCATCATGCTGTGGGAAAGCTTTCCTCCAGTGGGGACAGGGAAGCTGGTTAATGAGACATAGGAGGGAGCTTAATACAGGGAAACGCTGTGAGAAAACCTGTTTGAGGCAACAGATTTAAGGCTGATCTCGGTTCTACGAGGATTGCGTCAGAGGGGTTAAACATAGATGCACACGTCATTTTTCCAGAGAAAACGATCTTCCAGTTTCTTTCTCGCCGTCACAGCTACGCTCTAATTATTTTGTCCGTTTACTTGAAGTCTAGTAAAATACATCCGTGTCTGCAGTTGTAACGTTCAGTTTTGCAAGGCATAATAGACGCTGACAAAACAACACAGGAGCCTGATGAAGTTTTTTTTTTTTTTTTTTTTTTTTTCCCCCGCAGGGATCACTGAAGAGGCCGTTTCCCATACTGCTCTGCCTGAAAGTGCAGTTCTACGTTGAAAATGGGAGACTTTTTAGGTATGTCCTTAACACATTTTTTTTCTTTCTCTCTCTCTCTCAATTGCACATTACTTTTTTTCCTTTTATTTAAGTTTAGTTTCCTTATTTTTCCTAAGTGTCATGTTTTTTTTTTTTTGTTTTGTTTTTTTTTTGTGCATAATTTTTTTTTTTTTTTTTTTTTGGGGGGTGGGGAACTGTTTGCGTGGTGCCAGTGAGAAGAAGGTGCGGCATCTGTACTACTCTGACCTGCGGGAGCGAGTTCTGCGCTCTGAGTGTCGTCAGCAGGAGGAGGTGTACTTCCAGCTGGCAGGTTACGCTCTGCAGGCTGACCTCGGTGACTGCCCGATGCAGGGCCGGGGCATGGAGGTCACCACCTATTTTGAACCCAAGGACTACTTCCCCCCCTGGGTATGTGCTACTATGTGCCAGAAACTGTCTGACACACGGAAAACTTTATGTTTGAGATATAGCTCCATTTAAATAGTTGCAACTTTACGTTGATAGCCAAAGTTATCAAACCCCTTGGATGTTTAAACATATTTATGATGTTATGGCTACAGATTTTATTGTTTTGTATTGTGAGTATATGTGATAGACGGACACAAAGTATTGCAAATTGTAAAGAAAAATGAATACACGGATCTAACTATTTGTTTAAATAAATAAAAATAAACAGTTTTCAGGTTGTTTGGTCGAAGAAGTTTATGTTTGTAATGTGACAAAGTCTGAAAATCTTCAAGGCCCTGAATGTCAGAGTACGTTAAAGGTCTGTACCATCTTCCATCTGCAGATTATAGCTAAACGTGGGGTGAAGTACCTTCTCTGCCATGGTCCCAAGGTGCACCAGGAGATGTGGGGCATGTCCACCCGTGACGCCATTTTCTGCTTCATCAGAGACTCGTGCCAACTGGAGGACGTCCCTGTCACATTTTACAGGCTGCAGAAGGTCAGGGAACCTTATCACGATGGGATTTTTAGGGTTTAACGCTTGACGTATTCAGTAACTGGATACAAGTTTCAGCTGAGGCTTCCTATGGAGTCTTGACAAGTCTGCAGTTTGATTGGATCATTTTACAAGTTTAGACAAGTATGGCAAATTGATATTCCTTATTCCATTACCTGTAAGATAAAAACCCCAATTTCTGAATAATAAAAGGATTTATATCCTGATTTATATTAAGATATATTTTATGTTTGAATTTCTGCATCAGCAGCTTGTCTTTGTCTATTTCATTGTTCACTTTGTTTTGGAGTTGCTGACAGAGCTAAAAACACATGCTTACTCAAAAAATATTAAGGCCTGCTCACAGCTTTTTTTTTTTTTTTTTTTTTTTTTTTTTTTTTTTGGCCTCTATATAAGATTTACAACAGCAAAAGTTCTTTGTGCCGATTTCTGATCTCCAATTTTGTAAAAACTTGACTTATAAATTAGAGATGGATTTGTGAAAGCTTTCTTCCTATACAAATTTAAATGTATTTTGGGAACAATAACTTCTCATTAATGATGTGTGAGAAAAAACAAACAGACTGACAGTATTGTCAGGATTGTTACTTTTACTACTTGCTCCACTTTTGGTCCTATTAGACCATACTTTAATAAAACCTATAATTTAGATACAGTTTCTGTGTGTCGTTTAGTGATATGTCACACTTCTGTGTATAACTCACGTCCTGAAGAAGGCTGTTTTTAGGACATTGACTGCAGTGACATGCAGCTGCAGCCACACAGTTGCCTTAATAAGACTGTAAAAATAAGTTGTAAATACTTTTTTGCAGTCAACTTTGTCATTATCACAATAGATGGCATAACGTACTGTGGTAAAATGTTTAGTCCATATCACCAATCTCAACTGGAGCTGGTCAACAGTAAAATCATTCAATTTAGGTTGGCAGACATTTTCTATGTAAATCTTAACTCTAAGAATCTTGGATTTGGTTTTAAAACTTGACCCAAGACCCTTAAGAACATTTTGGTGTGGATGCCAAAAAGAACAACATTTAACCTTTTTATTTATTTATTTTTTTCATTTTGTTAGGATATTGGATCACAGTGCGTTAATGGAACCTGCAATTAATGTAGGGTAATTTCTAGTCTGGTACCGTGGATCTTTGTGTAGAGATGATCCAAGTCTAAATAAATGCATTACGAAATCCATTTGGTTCTTAAAATATTCTGTAAATGTCAGCATAAAACACGCCAGAGAAATCTAGAAAGTTTGTCCATAAATCCTGTCAATTTGAAGAGTGAAAGCTTTTAGGCTACTCTTCAAGTATGTTATCCACCACACTGAGATCAGCTTATCTACTGAGTCATATTTTGAAACCCGGTCCATTTATTGCGTAACTGACTATAGTTGGAAATGTGTTGTTAGCGATCAGCTCTGCTTCTCCCCGTGACCTAAGAGGGAGGTTTTAGCTGTGAACGAGTTATCTTATCTGAGCTGCTCAGATGCCTTCCTGACATCTCATCATTCTTTTCTTCAGGACAAAAAGGAGGAGAGGGGAACAGCGCTGCTTGGTCTCACCCTGCGAGGAATGCAGGTTTATCAGGTGCGTGATATTAACGCAGTTTGTACGTCAGCGCATGTGTACACAAAAAAGTGATTCTGTGTTGGCTCAAAGATATTCGCCTTTGTATCTGTAGTCCTAATAAACCCCCTGACTGGCTGTGAAAGGAATGTGTGGGATAGCCGCTAAGCAGTCCGTTAGGAGATAGCCGCCTGCCGTGCCTGTCAGTTGTTTGATCTGTCCATCAGGGGCCATCTGGGTGGGAGTGGGGGTGGGTGGGGGGCTAGGGGGGTTGGATTAGTACACCAGGCCTGACTGGTTTTTGAAGCCAACAGACCGTGAGATATCTCGAGAAGCTCTCTGTCTTTTTCATGTCCAGATGGCACCAAAAAGTAAATTACTTATCGATCACTAATTCTGAAAGCCATTAAAGCAGATTCCATATTTCCCCCATTCGACAAGCTGTCAATTAAATGCATGTTTTGTCTTCATAGGAGGCGAACAACATACGACAGCTGCTGTACGACTTCCCTTGGTCTAACGTCGGCCGCCTAACTTTCCTGGTACTGACCCTTCTCGTTTGCTCATTTCGGTTCCCAATTAAGATGAACAGGCCCCCTTGTAATTATTTAATGGCCATTAGCAATTTATATGACCTTGTCATTCAGGGTAAGAAATTCGAGATCCAGCCAGATGGCTTGCCATCAGCCAGGAAGCTGGTTTACTACACCGGCTCGTCGTTCCGCTCCCGACACCTCCTCTTGCACCTGAGCAGCAGCCATCAGGTCTACCTCAGCCTGCAGCCGGCCCTCAAACACCTGCGACAGCTGGAGGAAAGTAAAGGTAAGAGAAGGAAACGTAAGATTAACACTGTTTGGTAGAGCTCCTGCACAGTCCTCAGTGTCCAGGACCCGCAAGCTATTAACTTAAAAGTCACACGGCAGCATTCGGTGTAGAACCATCTCTGTTTGACAATTTAAACATCGTTTCCCTCAACCGCCATCTGTCCAAACCTCCTTAAAGGGTAACTCACCCCCAAATTGAATTTTGTTTCTTGCTAATAAACTGTTAAGATTGGATGTCTTATAGTCCTGTCTACATGTCTTGGTCATTATTTTTGTAAATTACTATACGTTTGTTGAAATACTGTCTTTGTGGCGCCACCCTGATGTTTAACGAGTGTCTTACATTAAATTTCGAATCAGTATTGCTAAAATGGTTCAAAAGATATTGTGACATCACCTAGAAAAACAGAGGTCAGTAGCTCTGTCTCAGTGTGGAATAAAGGAGTGTGTCCTGACGGATATCTAGATCTAGCAGGATTGTGCAGCTGGTGCATTATAGACATCTCCTACCACACGGCGCGATAACCAGGAAAAAGGATTCTGTCGGAAAAAAGTCAAGCCCAGCTGCGTTGGGTTCCACAAAGCCTTCCCTCAACCTCCGGTGATATGGGATGGGGGAGAAATCCTCCACCTCTAAAGACCAATCCGTGGCTAAACCTCCTGATGTCGCTGTGGTCACTCCGTGTTTCAACATGTCACTTTCCCTCATCCTGACCACAGCCCCCGCTTAACACCCACCCCACTGCTCATCCCCACACTTAGCCCTTTGTCTCTTGAAACTGCCCACTTTGGTGGCATTTTTTAAATTTGTCCGGGGGCGGAGCTATGCCTTTAAAGTGACCAGGTCAAATTGCACAGAAGTAGTGGAAAATCTCCAATGAGTAAAAGAAAAGAATGCCGATTCAGACCAAACATCTTCTCAAGGCACTTAATAAAGTATACAGTCAATTCAATCCAATCATATAAACAAAGTCAATTAAATACAGAATGTTCCAGTTTCATCGTAGTTACAAAGCAATTCAGTAAAGTTCGGTTAATTGTACCTTTTTGATAAAGTTTTCTTTCAGAACTGAGTCAATCCAGGAAATAACTTTGCAGCAATTCTCTCTCCTAAGCAAGCATGTCAGGACAGTGGACAGTTGATTGCATCTAGTTGTCGACTTTGCAGCAGTATCTCATCCTGAGTATCCATGTTATGACAATGGAAAGGAAAACTCCCTTTTAAAAGACAGAAACTTCCTGCAGAAGTGGATTCGGTGTGAGCGGCTGTCCAACTGGTGGTTATAGAGAACAGGACAGGCACAACACAAAACAAAGAAGCACTGGTCCAGGAGTAATTTCCAGCATTTCTTTTAATTTTATTTTTTCAATGTTTCCTGTCGTGGCATTTCAGACATGCCTATATATGCCAGGACAGTCAAAAAGGATATCTCAAGACGGTATCCTATTTGTATGATACACTTCATTAAATCAAGACTGGGTTGAAATGGACAGGCCACATTGCTGTAATGGTAACCTGTGCTTGTATGACCTTAACTATTTGGAGTATTTGTGCATATTTGAGTGAGTGGATGGGTGGGTGTGTAAGCATTTGTGTGGAGTGGGTGTATGTTAAGGAAATTTGCTTACAGTGCCTCAATCCGACCCACTCCAGCCTGGAGCAGCGTCAGGCTAGACAAGAGGGCGTAGCGGTCCATGACCCAAGCCACAGTACCCACACATGGCTACAAGCCACACCCTCCACAGGGCAGCACCCAAATGCCCAGACCGCCTAGGGACAGCCCCACCAATATCCCACATTCCTCCCCGTTTCCGAGGCGGCAAAGCCCATACTCGCTATGCCACTAAGTGATGTATTTAATTATTGGAGACCAAAGCAGTATGAATTCTGTTGTTTATTTCTCCCCACGGGAAAAAAAATCTGATAATTCTTTTAAATAAATTATATTAAGTATTTTTTTTCTTTTGGTGTGCTTAGAACTGCAGGAAGGGTTTGGCATCTATTTGTTTCCCAATCCACTTCTGTTTTGTCACCAAAAAGGCAAAGTAGGGGCCAGCCTGGGGATGTTTACTCTAGGCATGTTGATAGGTCTTCAAATACTTTTAGCCAAAAGCTACAGACAGGCAGACAATGCCAGAGATTAAGTATCAGGGTGTGTAAGTTTAAGGATGCTAATTATTACTACAGGAAAAAAAGTTTTTTTTGTTTCAATCTTCAATTTGAACATGATTGTGATATTGGTTAAAATGTGCATTCCCTTACTCCTCTTCTAACTGCATATATCCATTCCTCGCTTATCACTGGTATTGTTCCATCAGCTCTCAAATCAGCGGCAGTAACCCACATTCTTAAGAAACCTGGAGCTGACCCCAGCAACTTTAACAATTTCTGACCAATTTCTAACCTCCCTTTCCTTTCAAAAGTTCTTGAAAAAAAAATTGCTTCTCAAATTCATGACCCCTTCACCCACAATCTTCTCTATGAATAGTTCCGATCTGGTTTCCGTCCCCTTCATAGCACTGAAACAGCTCTTATTAAAATAACCAATGACCTCCTCATGGCTGCGGATTCTTGATTACTAACAATCCTCATCCTCCTGGACCTGAGTGCGGCTTTTGACACCATCTCCCACACCATCCTTATCGAACGATTATCTTACGTTGGATTATCTGATACACCCTGGCACTGGTTTAAATCATATCTCGCTGGCCGTACTCAATTTGTACAACTGAAAAATTTCAGATTCCACTTTGCCTTTCTTTCCTCTGGTGTTCCCCAAGGCTCTGTCCTTGGACCCCTTTTGTTCATTATTTCCCTTCTCCCTCCTGGCCATATATTTCGTAAACATAACATCCAGTTCAATTGCTATACAGATGACACCCAGCTCTACTTATCCACCAAACCAGTTACATCCCTCCCTCCCACCTCAGATCCTGGTTATCGTTAAACTTTCTCAAGCTTAATAGTGACAAAACTGAACTCCTTCATGCCACCAAATCCATCCTCTCCTAAATAAATGACTTCTCCATCTCCATCAATAATTCATCTGTGTCTCCCTTCCCTCAAGTTAAGAGTCTGGGTGTCATCCTAGATAGCACTCTGTCATTTCAGTCCCACATTAATAATATTACTCGGTCAGCGTATTTTCACTTATGTAACATCTCACGCTTATGTGCAGCTCTCTCTGCTAACGGTGCTGAAATTCTGGTTCACACCCTGGTTACCTCCCGCTTAGATTATTGCAGTTCTCTCCTCTATGGGCTACCTGACAAATCCATTCATAAATTGCAACTACTCCAAAATTCTGCTGCCCATATTATCACCAGAACCCCCTTTATCAGTCACATAACACCTGTCCTGCAGCAACTTCATTGGCTTCCCTTTAAATATCGCACAATTTAGAAAATTCTTCTCCTTACATTTAAAGCTATGAACGATCTTGCCTCCAAGTATATCACTGAGCTCCTTCACATCAAGACACCTTCTTGCTCTCTTAGGTCCTCTTCTTGCATTTAGCTCATCCTTCCACATGCTCGTCTGGGTACCATGGGGTTTAGAGCTTTCAGTCATTCCGCCCGATGTCTTTGAAACTCTGCCCGACATTTAACACTCCACGTCCATAACTACTTTTAAAACTCACTTAAGAACTTTGCTTTTTAGACAGGAATACTCTTTATGATTTTTTTTATTTTAATTGTAGGGATCCCATCTTTTCTCCTGTTCTTTTTTTATTTTATTTTATGCCTGTTCTTTGTTGATTCAATGTTTATTGGATTGAGTGTTTTATTGTTGATTCTGTAAAGTGACCTTGAGTGTTGAGGAAGGCGGCTATAAATAAAATGCATTATTATACTTTTTATTAATATAGTTGATTTTTAGTTGGTGATATTAATTTTTTTATATATAAGTCTGATTAAGGAGTAAAATCTGTTTCAAAGTTCAGAGTACATAAAGTTAGCCACAGCAATAGCTCTGTCAATTGCATTGTCTAGAAGAAAGAAACTGTTGAACACAAAAAAACAGGATCAAGTGTATCATCTATAGAAAAAGAACATAAATTTTTTGGCAGCAATAGCTCAGCTAATGGACCCCACCAGGGAGGTGTCACACCTTAACATAAATGTGGTGTCATTTCTGTAAATAGAATAAAGGGAAAGTGACCTTTTAAGTTATTAAAATAACTTAAAAACAATAAATCTGCAACAATAAATGCAGATATTGCTAACTGGAGAGTAGTAGGAGAAAGTAGTGAGGAAATGTCAGTATGTCCTCCAAAGGCTTAAGGCTATAGCAGCAAAACTGTAGAGCTAGCTCAGGATAACCTAAGCCCTCCTTACTATAAGACTTATCAAAAAGGTTTCTAGGCTCGTCTTAAATGTAGATAAAAGGGGGGGAAAACACTGGCAGCTGATTCCACCAGAGTCTAATAACTAAATTACTTAAACACATTGCGTAACATATATGTTAATCATTTTCAATGTCAATTGTCTTCATCTTTAGAGAAGCGTTACAGAGAGTCATACATCAGCGATGACTTGGATTTGGACCCGCCAGGCAGTGAAGGCAGCCCCGGTCTTTCGCGACACTCCACTGGCAGCTCAGGCATTGAAGCAGATGCCCGCCAGCACAGCATCTGTCCAGAGATGACCTCCATGGGGGAAGAGGGTCCACAGCTGGAAGAGAAATGTTTGAGCTTAGCAACCAGCCATGACAGCTCCATCACCCTGGAGTCAGACACGAGCAGCAAGGCTCAAAGAGAAGATCACCAGTGCCAACAAGAAGGAGGTGGGATTTAATTTATTTTAACCTGAAATACTTTAAAATGCTTGAAAAAGTCTTTACCCGCTTATGGTTTCATTTGTTTTTGCTTTTTGTCATACTTTTGTATCTGGTTTATGACTTGCACAGCGTTTCAGAAAATGAACATAATACTGACTGTCAAATATTGATGGTTGTCCAGGGCTGCATCGCTGCTTCATTGCAGAAAGGCATGCCCCTGTTGATGGACCAATTAATTCTGATCCCTACCAGAAAATTATGAAGGAGACTGTCCGACATTTAATTCATTACCTTACGCCCAAGTGCACTTGAGTTCTGCAGCAGGTCAATAATCCAATGGACACCGGAAAGTCCAGCTGAATGGCTACAAAATCAAAATGAAGGTTTTGAGGTGGCCTGGTCAAAATTCAGACTCAAATTTGGTTGAGATGCTGTGGCATAACCTCAAACTCATGCTCTAAAACCCTCCAATGTGGCTAAATTAAAACACTTCTGAAAAGAAGAGCGCACCAAAACGTCCCCAAAAAAATTATTCATTAACAGTTATTACAAACATTTTGATGAGTGTTGTCGTCAAGGGTGGCACAACGTTATTATGTTTAAGGGAAATTACGTTTCACATATGGCCAGGTTGTATTGGATAATTTTTCCCCTTTTTAATAAATGAAATGATGATCATTATTTGAAAACTTTTCATCAAAAAAAGCTTTTAGTCAAATTATGTTTATTTAATGACCTGCAATATATGATTGCAATTCATAGTAAAGAAGTCTTTGTCCACGTTCAAATACATTTTCAAAGCACTGCACTTTCTACAGAATGATTTTGTGTGTTTTGTGTCTTACCATAAAATTAGGAGAGCAGTATTGCGTGTTTATTGATTTGTGATTGTGAAAAATAGTTCTGCTTTCAGGTTTAAAACGTACTAAATGGAGGTAAACTGTTTTCTAGAGCTCAAAAAGACCGGTGTTGGTAGTCCAGAGGAGGCTCTTGTTGATGATCCTTACGAGATGTTCCAGTTGGCTGATCGTCTTGAGGGAGTGTCTGTGGATTTTGCAAACCACTCTGCAGAGACTCAATCAGCAGGTATCAGTGAACTGTCCTCATCCAACTTTTGGGAAACAGAACAGCTTTTATTCTAAAACTTGGTCTGCTTTCATCTGTGCCAAAATTGACAAGTGAAATCATGTCGGCTCCACAGAAAACAAAAGGCAGCCTCCACATGCTGATCACCATACCGTCTTGCCGACCAAGAAAATGGTAAAACGGGACACTCAGATTTTTATTTTTTTTTTACCCAAATTGTTTTGTTTATGTTGCATTTCTTCAATTATCTTAACCTCCTCTCTTCTTCTTTATCATGGACCCTGAAGTCCAGACTGCAGACCTGCCCTAATCGCCACAGCCACAGCCTAGATGATGTCCGTCTTTGCCCAACCAATTCGTCCCTCGGCTACAGCTTTGGGCCCGCAGATTTCACACCAAGCACAAGGACTCTGGCAGATTCCAGCTATCATCCCTTTCGGCACTCCCAAGCCAAACCCTCCGTCCATGGCCACAGGTCTACCAACCGCATCACCCAGGACACTTTAAATGACGAACAGTTCCTGGAATTCCTACTCTGAGAGCCCCCGACACTGAACAATGAGCCTGATGTTTTCCTTCGTTTACGGTGCAGCAAAGCATTCTGACTCCTACGAGTCTGAGTTTAGTGTTCCAAGGTATATTTGTGCTTCAAATTGGAGGGAAAAATATGGAAATTCTCTTGAAACTTGTGACTTCAATGGTGTAAAACTTAAAATGGCAACATTTCAACAACTTAACTGCCCATATTTATTCATAATGTATATTATGTACATATTGCACTTTTTAATAAGCATACATTTAAATATCTTATCAAAAATGGACTGTTTTATTGTCTTTTGTAAAGACCACTAAATTATCGTATTCTGTAAACAGGTCCTGTTCTTTTAAACGTATAGAATTTTATATAAGGTGATTTTACATTTTAATTCATGCATTTCAGCTCTACATTTGACACTAATACGATGTAGCTGACTCACGTTGCTTTTGATCTATTATTGTAATCCAATTTTATGTATTACTTTTATAATCTGTATTTTTTTATTGTCTTTTATACTATACTGTTTTGTATTGTGCGATTTTTGTCATGCTTCCCCCCCATAATCTTCCACAACTATTATCTACTGATGTGGAAAATTTGACCTTTCACAGATGGCAGTACGTTCATCCAAAGCTTGTCCAGTCACACTGTAATTACACGACAAATGTATTTTTTGTGAAGCACAATTTTTGTAACCCGTAAGTTTGCAAAAGATCTGCAGCAATTTTGTATTATGCAGCAGACCCCCACACAACAAAAACCTTTTGTTGATTTATTTATTTTTTTTCCCCATCTGAATTTTCTCACAGTTTTGGTTACTAGTACAAAGTGTTTAGCTAATATGAGCCGCTTTGAAATATTTTCACTCATGAAACAAGCACATTGACCTGAAGCCTAATGCTTACGAAAAACGGTGTCAATACAAAAACTCAATATCTTACACTGTAAAAACCACTGCTTTTTGTTTTGTTTTTTAATGCTTGGAAAATTAAATAAATTCCTAATGGTATGGAATGATAAAAGGACTTCACTGCTTCTGTTTAATGCAGGTGTAATTTTCAGTCAGTAGCGATTGAAAGAGCTGTACAAGAAGTTTTCTTGTACCTCTGTGAGTGTTGATGGTGTTTTTTGATATTGAGCAACTTTATGGGATTTTACTGTCATTCCATACACTGCCTCCTACTGGCAGTAGGTGTAAGTTCACTAAGAAATTCTTCCAACCCACATGACCAGTAAACAGTGGCTATATATATACATTCACTGCTGGAAGGAAATGGCATCTTATCGTGTCTATTGTGAAAATCATGCATATTTTGTCTGAAAACATGGTCATTTGATCATGTATTCTCGATCAACGTATTTCAGCATCCAACATATTTGATATTTGTTGCAGTTCTACTGCATATAGTATAAACGTCACATATATACGTTTTTAAAAATTTAAAATGGGATTTCTTTTTTATTCGTTTACCTTGTAAAACCTGGTAAATGTGCACACCTTAATAGAGTTCCTGCATTATAGTTGTCACTCGATGTGTAAAACAACTGTACATAAATTTCAAACTATCAACGCATAGACAAAAAAAAAACCAAATGTACATGGTAAAAAAAAAACATGAATTAAAATACTTGTTCAATGCCTTTAATATAAAACCACTGGGGTGAATCCAGCCAGGGCTTTAACAACACAATTAATACAGTAAAATATCTATTTAGTGAGCTGTCAACCACTCTCGCGAGAGTTACGGATTACGTTTGCGGAAGTTTACGTTCTGATTTGGGAAAGCGTGCACTCTGTGGCGTCTGTCAGCCAAAAGGCCGGTGGTCTGTGGTTGAGTATCCTCTGCGTGGAGCTGCCTGGCTCATGAACCATGCATTCCGCTTTGATCCACGCCGTCCTGAGCAGCTCTCCTGACTACGACCTTCTGTTGGACTCCTTGTGCTGGCCGGCCGAGTCGTGGCCGCAGACGGAGCGGGTCGAGGCGCTCACGGCTCTCGTGCAAGCGCTGCGACCCGCCCTGACCGACTCGGACTCGGACGCGGCTCCGGCTCCGCTGACAGCTGCGAGCAGGAGTTCCATCCGCGACAGAATCGAGTCGGTCATCTGGGCCAGATGTCTGCCTTTCCTGTGCAGAATCTCTGCAGAACCGGGGGACGAGGCGCGCTGCAGGGAGAGCGCAGCCGCGGTCTGCGGGCTCCTCGGCGCCTGCGTCGGCGTGTGCGGCGAAGGCGTGCGGGCAAAAGTGGTGTCGTCCACCCTGCAGTCGCTTACAGCGGGTTTCAGAGGAGGAGATGCTTGCACCGGGGACCCTGAGCGTGCAGGTCGCGACGGAAGTCCTGGCGGCTCTCATGCCTCTTCTTACCGCGGATGAAAAACTCACGCTTGACACTTTGAACTGTGCGCTGTCCTCCATCAGGTCGCTGCCCGACGATCTGGTGTCCAAAGTTGTGCTCAGGGTAATCTTAACCTTGCTCAGCTGCTGCGGCGAGGCGAGCTCCGACCGCGTCCCCAAGCGCGTCCTGGAGCACGTCTGCAGCTGGCACTCCACGGAGCGCACGCCGGGCGTCACCCGGAGGACGCTGCTGTGTCTGACCGTCCTGTCCGACCACCTCCTGGACTCTCACAGCCCCGCCCCCTCCCGGTCCCGCGACCCACGTCTGTGTCCTCAGTTCTGGAGAATGGTTCAGGACGGGCTCACACATGGGGACAGCTTGACGCGCAAGAGGGCACTGTATCTGTTGAAAAGATGCGCTGCGCTTTCCGAAGTGGAGGGCTTTGATTGCCAGTCCTCCACATCAGAGGAAGGTAACGTGCGTTATTCATTAGGATTTGATGTGATCGACTAATACAGAGCAGACCATATTAGTTAGGAGGAAGGAGAAGGATTCATTGTTTGGATTTTATTCCTTAAATAGTTTTGAAAAGTGTGGCGTGCACTTGTTTTCAGCTTTTCATGGCAAACGTGCGCAAGTTTCCTCCCCTAACGATCTGTAGAAGGAGATGTGGGTTGGGAGTCTCGTCTTACTGCAAAACACGGCTGCGAGACGGAGTCGCCTCGCTCACATGCCAGCAGAAAGACTGACCAGGAAGATGTGCTACGATACGTTGTCTTTGAGATGTAAAGATTATTTACAGGAATAATTTATTTCATGATCTGAGTACGGTTAAACGAAGGAGGTTTAAGGGCTGCAGGGAATTTAAAGGAAACCCAACTCAAGAACTTGGATTGGATTGAAATTGAGGATGGGTTTCAAACCGAGTTATTTGCAAAGATGAATATGACATGACAGTAGCTCAGGTGGCCGTACGGGTAACTGCGTGCGTACTCACCTGCTCACCAAACCAGGTTTAGTTGTTGTACGGCTCCTAAACATGTTCTCTTGCAGGGGAGACGTTGTTCAAATGGGCCCCCGACAAGAGCAGGCTGCTCAGAGAGTTCTGGGAGGATTACACTCTGGTGATGGAGACTCTGGAGGAGAATCAGGTGGCAAATCCTGTACGCAGCTGTCGCCTCACAACATCTTCTAAAACACTGACAGCTATTCTTTCTCTTTCTCTCCGCAGGTTCATGTCGTCCGGCCAGTTTTGAACAGAATAGACGCGCTAATCCAAGCGACGGTGGATGATGGTCAAGGTGAACCTGAATCGTGTGAAAATTGAAAATGACTCACCTCTTCATTTATTATTAAACACATCAGGTCTAGATGACACCAGCAGTCTGCTGTCGCTTTTTAGCGCAGGCAAATCTTTTTTTTTTTTCTTTTTCTTTTTTTGTCAATACGTCTTCGCTGCTTTCTTGAAGGTTCTGGTAAAAACTAAGCCTGAGTTTGTAAACGCTTTCATTTTCTTTGTATATTCAACAAAGATTTAAAATCAGCTGGCATGTATTAGCGCCCTAACTCTGCGTCCGTCCGCCTGTGTTGCAGGCTCGGGCCTCTTCCACCCCTGCTGGCTGCTGTGCGTGTACCAGCGCATGTTCCACAGCGAGAACAAATCCTTGATGAGAGAAGGCGTGTGCCACCTGCTGGAGCTGCGGGCTCTGCAGCAGCCGGCCTTCGCTGCGGCCTTTTCTCAGGTGCACGGTGCATATTTGCTGCCAGGCCGTTCCACTCATCGCATGTCACAAAAGATGGTCCCTCTTGCTTTCTTTCTCTTTAAAATCCTAATTGTGATGCATTGCTCTTGTAGTTTGTCGTCGGCTCCTTCATGAATGTTCTCTCTGAGACGTCCCTCTTCTGTAGGTGAGGATTTTTAAAATGTTGTCGTTTTCATACTTGCATTGCAGTTCTGGAGATTGTGTCAGCAGCTTCATATTAGTTTTATCGAACTAAACCTGTGTCCATAAACAGGTCACCAGGGCAGAGTGTGGGGGAGTGTCCTGAGCTGGCGGTTAAGCTCCAAGATTTCTTGGTCACCTTCTTCACCAGCCTGCCGCCAGAGGACAGAGGTACAGCAGGAGAACAGAAAACAGGTCCACGGGTCACGTCTCATGATTTATTTCGACCTGGTGTGTTGTTTTTTTCCCGCAGGCCGTGTGTTGCTTCAGCTGATTCAGCAGCTGGGCTCCAAGCACTGGTGCGCGGTGCCGCTCCTCTTCGTCTGTCAGGCTCTGTCCAGACTCCCTCCAAGTCCCCTGCTGAGGAACAGCGGGCTCGCTGCTCTACGGTAACTTATCTGTGTTTACGGTCAGGCTGCTCGGGTGTGTCACGTTTTTAGAAAAGAGGCTGGCTAAACCTGTGCTTTGCTCTCCAGGGAGGTCCTGCGCTGCACCATGATCACCCATCAGGTGCTGCTGAGAGGAGCCGCGCAGTGTTTCTTACTGAACGGCGCCCTCTCCCTGACAGATGTGGTAAGATGACGCCGGGGATCAGGGTTGTTGATAAGATAAGATAGTGCTTTATTAATCTCACAGTGGAGAAGTTTACTTGTCACACATCGGCTTAAAAAAACAAAAAGAAAGGTGCCAAAAGGAGGAAAAGGTGCATAAGGTACATACAGTGTGTCCACATATGTACAGTGTATCAAAAATAAAAAAATAAATAAAAGCACAGGGGAAATAATGCAGATATTTAGGGTGACTTATGTACGCTCAGGTGACTTGTATACAAATGGAATGACGTTTAACGTTAAGTGGTACCAGGTAAGAGCAACAGTGAGGTAGTGAGATATCTATACAGCTGAAGTTGCTTATTAAACAGAATAATTTAAAAGTATTATTGCACAGGTCATTGCACAGTGTCTTAAATAGAATTGTACAGTAGTTATTGCTCATTAGTTATTACAGTTATGGAAAATGGATGCAATATTCTCAAAATGATGACTGATGTATCAGAAACGTAACTTGTTTTTTTAACTCAAGGTTATATAAAATTTTCAAGACACGCATACATTATATGTAAAAAAAAAAAAAAAAAAAAACACATTCGGAGTCCTGGTAAGCATTTAATAGAGAGTCATTATTTTAACTCATTTGTGAAATCACAAGGTTTAAAAATCTAAAAATTCAGATCAGGTGTAAATATTTACTGGTTCTGCAAATGCCTGTTCTTAAATAATACAATAGAATAGTCCTTTATTGTCCCGCAGTGCGGAAATTCGGGTGTAGCAAGTAAGGGGAAAGTTTACAGCTGAAGAAAAAAACACTGTACAGTTGTGAAAAATGGCATACTTAGATTAACTGAAATGTGCAACTGTGTAGGGTAAGCCGAAAAGGTAAGAAAATTGCACGTATAATTGTGTGTAAAAGACAGCAACAGACTAAAAGTTAAAATATATTTTTTAAAAAACTGTGCAATTGACAGCAGGGATGTAAGCATCCTGTTGAGTTTGTTGGGGAGCAGTGATAAAGTCTAGCAGCTGCTGGGAGGAAGGACCTGCGGAAGCGCTCCTTTGTGCATCCCGGATGCAGCAGCCTGTCACTGAAGGAGCTCTCCAGCTCTGCAGCGGCTCCATGCATGCGGTGGGAGACTTTGTCCCACAGTGATGTTATAACATACGTGTTGTTGTTTTGTTTTTTTTAAATCTCAGAGCGAAGTCACCAGAGATGATCTGTTCAGCTTCCTGATGCATTTCCGTGCTGATGAGTCTCTGTGTCGAGGCACAGAGCTGTGGAATGAGGTCGGCTCCTTAAACAGACTCTCACTCAAAAGTTCATTAAACGGCAAAGGCCGTGTTACAGAAGTTATAACAACTGCTTGTTTCTTTGTATACCTGTGCCAGGTTTGCTCCTGGTTGTTGGAACATGAATGCAGTTTCAAGTCTGAGATTAGGGACGGCGATGGCCTCGATCAAAAGGAAACGATGCGACCTTATGTTCAACAAGAGGTGCTCGCTTATCTCCGTGTTCCAGCGAGCACAGGTGAGTCGGGCATGTTTTAGATACAGAGATGTAATTGTATCCGTAGATGTGAGGCATTTGCATATGATTCCTATCAAAGTCGTTTTTCCGGCCGCACAGGTCAGCCGGAAAGGTTACCTGACGCTAGAGAGGCCGATAAGCTGGCCAGGGCCATCCTGCTGTGCGTGGACGCGGAGAGGCGGCGACTGGGAGCGGAAAGCAGCGACGCTCTGGAGCCGCTGCTGTCTCCGCTGCTGGACACCCTGAGCAGAGTCTACACCAACATCTACCTGCCTGTCCGCAAGAGTGACAAGAGTCTGCAGCTCACGCTCAGGCTGCTGCAGCTCTGCTCAGGGCCACGCGGTCACCGCCAAGGTTTGTGTCCGTACAGCGGTCCAATCAGAAAATGTAACGCTGTAAATATGTCGGAGAACAAAAGTGCGTTTAGCACTCAATAAGTGGTGGTTAACCAAAAATTAGGTTAAAAAAAAAACATATTTCAAATATGCTCGCTAGCAGAGAAAGGTTAGGGAATGGTCATGCCTAATTGTTTTTGTCAGAAAGTGCAAGAACTAAAGCACGCTGGTTGATGCTGTCGTGTAGCTCTGCCTCCAGACAGAACTGGGAACCTAGTGGGGAACATTTGGAGGGATTTTCACTTTTTTTCCCAGAAGAGTGGGTCTACTTTCTTTAGGCTACGTTCACACTGCAGCCTGAAGTGACCCAATTCTGATTCTTATTTCTTTGTGCCCATATGCGACCTGGATCTGATCTTTTTATGACAGTCTGAACAACACAGATCAGATTTTTTCAAATGCGACCCAGGCCACTTGGATATGTGGTCCTGAATCCGATACGTATCCGATCTTTTCAAATGTGACCTGTGTCTGTACGGCCGGGTCGCATTTATCTGACCTGTACGTCACTGATACTCGACAAACGTCACTATTCTGCGTCCTGCTATGCAAAAGCGGGAAGAAAGACGACACCCATAGCGGACTATAATGAGGAGAGCAGTCAGTGGAGGGAAAGCTCCGGTTAGAAAATAAATTAATGACCGCAAAATGCGCGCCAGCATTATAATCCATGTTTACTTTCGCAAACACTGAGCACGCTTGCTATTTCTGATGTCATCGCGTCCTCTACTGCGCATGCGGGACACTTAGGTTGTACGAATTCAGTTCACACCGGAGATCACATACAAGTCGCATATATTTGGAAATGTGAACGACCAATCAGACGCGCTAATCCAAGCGACGGTGGATGATGGTCAAGGTGAACCTGAATCGTGTGAAAATTGAAAATGACTCGCCTCTTAATTTATTATTAAACACACCAGGTCTAGATGACACCAGCAGTCTGCTGGTGTCACAGGTTTGCCACTGTGTCGTTCCACAATCAGATCTCACAAAAAAATCAGAATTGAGCATTAAGGCCTGCGGTGTGAACGTAGCCTTTGTTTCACAGAGGACGATGTGACGTCTGCCATCGAACGAGCCTTCTTCAAACTCGTCGAGCCCATCCAGAATTTCATCCTGAGGAGGCTGTGCGGGGAGCTGCAGGAGGTAATCTGGAAGATGCGCATTCGCCACCACTGTCCGGTTACGAGGTGCAAAGTCAGATGTCCGCCTAAGTTTTTTTTTTTTTTTTGTCCTTCTTTGATAGATCTTTGATGTGGAACGGGCAGACTTGTATCTCTGTGTCCTGAGGCAGCTGGCTGTTTTGTGCAGCTCTCCCTCTCGGTGCTCCAGGAACATTCAACACTATGCTTGCCCTAAACTGATCAAGTACAGCCTTTCAGTCCTGCTGGAGCCCACCCAGCAGGTACACGGCTAGATATACGTGCCCCGTCATCCGATCGGCTGCTCGGCGGTTTCAGCACGGAGCGCTCTGTGTTTGTTTCAGATCCCGTCTGTGGCGAGCCAGGTGTCTAAGGCGGTCAGCATGGCGTCTTTGGCTGCCGTGTCTGGTCTGTTGCGGCAGGGAGGAGCCGGCATGCCATCGGAGACCGTCTCCGCCCTGCGGTCCCTGAATGATTATTTCTACACTTCGGGGACTTCCTCGGAACCTCAGCCGTCTCTCGGAAACATTAATAAACGCTTGGTGAAGCCACAGCTGTTAGACGGTTCAAGGTTTGTGGAAAAATTGACACGAGGCTGAAAAATGTGTTTATGAAGCGTCGGGGCTGCCAGAACTAGTTCATGTTTCTTGTTTTTTTTTGTTTTTCATAGTGACCTTGTAGCCCAAGGCCTCCTGCAGCAGGACTGGGGACGCATTGCTGCGAACTTCCTGCGGGACCAGTGGATTTGTCTAAACTTCCTGATCAGGGCGGTAGGGACCCCAGAGTCTGCAGAGATGCCCAAAGGGTGCGCGACCCTCGGAGCTGCTCTACGCTGCGGCGTCGAGGCTCTGGCTCTGCTGCCCAGTGACCTCGTGCTGCCCGTCCTCAGCTTTATGAAGGCGGCGCTGCCACGTGTGAGTCTCGATCCAGCACCAATGAGACATCTAAGGATGGGTAGCTCTCGTTCTCATGATCTGTGGCGTTGTCTTTTTTTTTTTTTATCCTAGTTGGTGGACGATGAGGAGGACCTCTGTGTGCAGGCGCTGACTATGAGTTGGGAGCTCGTACAGGGGCTCAGCACCAACGCTCATGACTTCTGGCCAGCTCTGAAAGCCTTCGTCTCCCTCGCCTTTCAGCACAAACTCCTCAGCCCGACGCCTCATCAGGCTCCGACCCTCGCAAATGCACTGAAGAAGGTGACGCGCTCCCGGACTGAAGAACTTTTTTTTACTTTTATTTACCTTCTGTTTCCCACGTTCTCATTTTGCGTCTTTGTTGGTTCCGTGCTCGCTTTTAGGTTTTCGCAGAGTTACTGGAGCTGTCTCAGTCTAAAGGCGGAGTATTTGGCGTGCTCCTTCAGCACTGCTGTCAGACCTGGCTGCCCAGTGAGCAAGGCAGCGGGGAGCAGGCCGACGCTGTGTTTTCTAGTGTTTTTAACCACCTGGACATAGTCTCTGAGGCTTGTGTTTATGGACCAGTGTTCAGGAGAGATCAGCGGTAAGTTCAATTTCAATTCAATTCAATTTTATTTATATAGCGCCAAATCATGAAACATGTCATCTCAAGGCACTTTAAAAAGTCAAGTTCAATCATATTATACAGATTGGGTCAGATTATACAGATTGGTCAAAAATTTCCTATATAAGGGAACCAATTGATTGCATCAAAGTCCCGACAAGCAGCATTCACTCCTGGGGAACCGTAGAGCCACAGGGAGAGTCGTCTGCATTGTACATGGCTTTGCTGCAATCCCTCATACTGAGCAAGCATGAAGCGACAGTGGGAAGAAAAACCACCCATTAACGGGGAAAAAAAACTCCGGCAGAACCGGGCTCAGTATGAACGGTCATCTGCCTCGACCGACTGGGGTTACAGAAGACAGAGCAGAGACACAACAAGACAGACAAAAAAGCACAGAAGCACACATTGATCTAGTAATCTGTTCTACATTAGATGGTAGTAGCGGGTGAGCCGTCTTCTCTGGATGATGTCACAGTTAACAGAACGCCAGACCAGGTGTACCTACTATGAGGAAAAAGAGAGAGAGCAAAAAGTTAAAAGCTGAAATGACGACAGTCATTTCAATGTAATACAATGCAAAACTGGAGAACAGTAGAAATCAGTAGAGTGAGAAAATTAGACCCTGATGTCCTCCAGCAGCCTAGGCCTATCACAGCACAACTATAGAGATAGCTCAGGGTAACATGAGCCACTCTAACTATAAGCTTTGTCAAAAAGGAAAGTTTTAACATTAGTCTTAAAAATAGATAGGGTGTCTGCCTCACGGACCAAAGTCCAAGAAGCATTCCTTAGATTTCTGATCTCGTTCCATAACAACATTTTAACCATGATTTTTTTTTTTTCTCTCCAAAGGCTCGTCCAGGACGTCCAAACATATGTGGAGCAACTTGGTGAGAAGTGTACCGCTAATGTTACAGTTGCGAGGTAAAGTATTTTTCCTATCTGCTTCTCCACCTTGATCTCAGATGTTGTGAGTTAACGCAGTCGGCACTAGATGGCGCTCTTGCTGATGTGCTGCTTTTGTCCACCAGCGATAACAGGGATGACCAGCTGCCCCGCGTATGCGTGCTGGCTTTTCTTAGCCGCCTGGACCCCTACGTCCAGCAGCATCAAAGGCTCATGGAGGAGCTGGTGATGGAGCTACTGAGAAAGGTACTTATGACAACTGGGGCGGGTGGATGAACGGCATCCATGGGAGTTTGCCTGAAAGTGTGACTCTTGGTCTTAAGGAAACAGCAGACGGGTCAACCTCTTGTTTCAGAGTAATTAAAGCAGGACATGTTTGCCACTGTGTCATTCCACCGCATTATCTAATGCTCATAAATATAATTTTTATCTTCAAGGACATATGGAGGGTTGGATGTAATGACAATAAGGTTGTAAAAAAAATTTCTGCAAGGTTTAGTTTATATTTCCCATATAACTAATATATTATAAATCATCAAGATAAATGACTTCATGGCATTCTTAAAATTTTACAGGTCTTACTGACCTTAGTTTAAAAACTAGCACACAGGCATGTTAGTTAAAAAACAACAGTAGTTTTATTTGTGTATATTAAATAGCTCTTTTTAGCTATTTGTTAATTTTGTATAAATAATCAGACTGTTTTATTTTAAAAGATGAACATTCATGTTTCTCTAAAGAAAAATGTAATGTAACCAGTGGAAAATCTGTGCGCTGCTTTTCATTTTTAATCCCGAACCACAAAGAAAAGCATTAAAAAAAATCTAACTTTTTTTTTTTCTTTTTTCTTTTCTTTTAAACATGTAACAAAGAACTAGTAAATCATGACTTTGTTGTTCCCTGGGGTGGAAATGTAATGGCCAGTTTCTCTCCAAAAAATGCTACACAAAAAAATGAAAAGGTGTCAACATATGACATTATGAATATTTTGGCGGTATTATGTGTAGTTTTAATAAGACCAACTGGCTAAACGGCTCAAATAAACTAGATGACGTCTCCGATGAACGCATTCAAACTGTGCGCCTTTTTCTAAATTCAACTCACATTTTTTTTTTTAGCTCTTAAACTTTACTCCATAAGCTTTGTCTTTCTTCTTCCTTTTCTCGGTGGTTAACTTCAGCTGTGGTTGGTGTGTTTTTTGCTAGCGCCACACCGGCCGAATGATGTGCCTCCATGTTGGGATCTGATAAACCTGACGGGTGTGATTTCAGACGTAACCGAGTAAAAATACTTAAATCTTACTCATGTACAAGCTAGAAAAAAAAACCCCACAAAGTACACAGAAATTGTACTTAATAACAGTAATGCGAGTAAATGTAACTAGTTACTTACCACCCCTTTCTAAACCAAACTGGCTCTATGTGAAGAGGTAATCGCCCGTTACGCCTAATTATTGCTTGTTTGTGGCGACAGCATCTGTTACTGCGTCTTTTCCGTTTCTGTGAATTAATTTTGACCACGACCGTTTCTATATAAGTGAGTCTACAGGTCTACGTCTGGAATCAGGAGTGCATGTGACAATCTCAGTAACTCGTTATTTAACTAGGGAGTCGCATTGGGCTGGGTTGGTTTAGATGGTTATTACATTTAATAACAAAAAGAATCAGACTGTCTTTATCTGGTAGTAACATTTGTTTAATGATCTCAAACATTAATATCTAACTAAAAAGAAGTAGAAAAAAATGGAAAATGAGTCTGTTTCGCGATATGTATGTATAGTAAGGATGACCTGCTGCTGTGCGATATTTTTAATTGCAGTTGCATTGACATATTCATGCCATAAATGCCGTTCACAGTTCGCATCATCTTTCTCTACTCCATCTCCACAGGACCGGCTCATATCCCGGTCCAAAGTCCGGTACTATAGTAACTCCCTGCAGCACCGGGTCAAAAACAGAGCATGGCAAACTCTGCTGCTGTTGCTCCCCAAACTCAGAGAGGTGGGTTGAATAGACCTTCACTGCCAGTTTGTTGTGAAAAGCCCAGATTTCAGGGTGAAATGTGTTTGTGCGCGCAGGAGTTTGTTGCCACTCTGCTGGACCACGTGTTTGAAGCTGGATTTAGCAGCAACCAGCCGTCGGTGAAGTACCTGATCGAGTGGGCGATGATCCTCATCCTTGTCAAGTATCCGCATCATCTGGACAGATTCTGGACCTGCTTCAGCCTCGTGAGCTCATGTTCTACATATCTGGCCGAGCAAATTAAAGCGCAACGTGAGGGAGTCCTTTTTTTTTTTTTTTTTTAAACGTCGTTCTGTGCAGGATCAGGAAAAGACGAAGACGAGCGTTTGCACCTTCCTGTCTGTCCTGGTGCACCTCAGCGTCATTGTCCCACATGTCGAGGAGAAGGTAAGGCCTTCCGTGTTTCCGCTTTTTATCACTGCTCTATAGTCTGGTCCTATTTTTCTGAGGGTTTATGTAGAGCAGGGGTGTCAACCTCATTTTGGTTTAGGGGCCGCATACAGCTTAATCTGATCTCAAGAGGGCCACACGAGTAAACTCATTGCAAGATTAAATAGAACTAATAAAAGCGGACTTGTTGGTTTTTTTTTTATATTAAATGAATTTCACTTTTACACAATATATTATGAATAACCTCAGCGTTTTTAAGAAAAGTATGTGCAATTTCAACAATACTTTTACTCAGTTAAACATTTACTTGTGCATTATGCATAAGAACTGATCACAATGACTGTACAATGTTGAAAAACATTTATTCACATTTTTTGGAACTTTAAAACACTGGCCTACATGACAAAATACATCAAACAGATAAAAATTAAGAAATGATTTAAAATCAATTTTCCACTTCTGAAGCTCAGTGCTACCATCTGCTGTTTAAAACACAGCGCCCCTCGTGGACAATATAGGAACTGCAACTTTTCAATTAAACAAATTACATGTTTTTTTTCAATAATTGTTTTATCATTCTCTTCCTTTTATCTCCTCTTTCTTTCACCTTTTCTTTTTTTCTTCTTGTTCTTCCTTTGTTTTCCTACTTTCCCATTGTAGTGTCCACATCATTTGAGATATTTATTATGAATCATAATAAAACTATTCACATTCATAAATCAAGCAGAGCACTATGGCAAAAGCAGTACTGCTTCACTTATGAAAGTCAAATCTGATGAGCTCTTTTTGGCATTAAGACAAAACAATTCTTATTGCCACAATGCCAGACAGGACAATATCATTATTATTGTTGAATAATGATAATGCATTTAGCCACCGGGCCAGACTAAATCGTTCGGCGGGCCAGAACCGGCCCGCGGGCCGTATGTTTGACACCCCTGATGTAGAGTTTTCACTTCCCCTTGTGTCTTTTTGAAGGTGGTGCAGCTGCGTAAAGCGCTGGACGTCATCCTGCAGTCGTGTTTCAACCACAACTTCAGCGTGCGCCTGTACGCCTTACTGGCCCTGAAGAGGGTGTGGAGCCTGGCGGAAAGCCTGACGGAGGAGGCCGACGCTTTCAGAGGCCTGTCCTCCGTGGTGACGGCCTGTCTGAGCCAGGCCGAGGCCATGCAGAGCTCCGGGTTAGAGCCGAGCAGCTGCAGCAGAAATGGTTTCTACGCGCAAATGGACCTAACTGAAGATGTATCTGCTGTTTTTTTCTCTCTCTAAGAAATGCCAACAAGAACTGGGTGAGGATTCAGCGACACTTCTTCTTCAGTGCCTTTCATCCCATCTCGGATTACAGTGTGGAAGTAGGTTAAATGTTCTGCCAGGCGCATCAGGTCTGCTGGGGCACAGTTGCACCCATCAGCTCCTGTTCCTCTTTTTTTGTCTGTCTTTCAGACAATATTCCACACTTTTCCTAGCCTGTCTGAGTTGGCCGACGACGAGTGGGTCCCACCGTGGAAGTTTGAAAAGCTGTCTTTCTTTTCCCAAAGTCCGTCGTTGCCGTTGAGGAATGCCACTCCTGACTTGGGCCAGCTCCAGCCTGGAGATTGGGTCCAGCAAGACCAAAGTAAGGCGGATTCTTCTCTCCAGTAGCAGGACCGCCCTAAAGCACGAGGCTAGTGAATTGTCGTCTCACGGCGTGCATAATGTTGTGCCTCCCAGGCGAGCAGGATAAGGAGGAGCGCTGGGCCGAGGTGCAGAAGAAGATCACACCCTGGAGGTTAGGGGTCCACGAGCAGGAACCCGAGCTGAAGCTGGTTCCAGCACAGAGGGCGGCTCGGCTGGGCAAACAGCACGGCGCCCTGCTGGTGGTGGCCTCGCTGATTGACAAGCCCACTAATTTAGGAGGTGTGAAACATATCTAATGACATTATTCAACTTATTTTTCTGACTGGATTTGCTGGATTTCTAAACTATAAAGCAAAATTATTTTGTTTTGCGTACCGTATTTTTCGGACCATTAGGCGCACCGGATTATAAGGCGCACTAAATATTCTTCCCAAGTGTGTAATATCACTCCGCACCTCCTGAGAGGGAGAGCTATCCATCTCTATCGGGAGGACAGAGTAGTTGGACTACACTGCCCTGTTGCTAACATAAGGCCAAAATAAACAGAACTTTTATATTAAATTAACTTACTAGGTTTAAAGTTGCTAGCACGTACTCCGTCACGGTCTGCCTTAAGCCGGGCGTACACTGTACGAGTTTTTCAGTCGTGGTACTTATATACATCTCAAACTGTGCGAGGAACCGCGGGGTTTAAAAAGTTCACCGCTCACGATCTGTGCGGCTCTGGGACCGCTCGCTGTGGGGACAGAGGCAGGCGAGCGACGGTAGGTGACAGGGACCCAGAGCAGGGGTTCGAGCCCAGCTCTGGCGAGGCCCGCAGGAGGCACCGGGCGTCGGGGGAACGGAGGGGAGAGAGGAGGGACGCTTCAGGGACGCCCGCTTCCCTCCCTCCGCTGGCGGGGACGGAGAGGAGGGGAGGGCGCCCCCTCGTAGCTCTGCTTGAACAGCAGGATGCGCTCACAAAAACCTCACGACAGCCGACTGAATTTCAAACATGTTTGATTTTCACGATCGTCCGATTCCTGATCGGGAGGTAGTCGTGAGAAGCCAGTCCCCCCTCCTCCCCCCCTCTACGATCAAGCTGAAATTCGGCCCGATTCAAAAAATGCTTGCACGACTGAAGAATCGGCCCGAAAAGGGGAAAAACTCGTACAGTGTACGCTCGGCTTTACATGAATGCCCTTGTAGTTTCGACATTAAATGGTAAAAGGACTGAACTTGTATAGTGCTTTTCCAGTCATACTGGCCACTCAAAGCACTGTACTGAATTGCAGTCAGGCAGTCTTGTAGACGGCTCAGGGGTCTGATCAGGTAGTCACACAGTGTACCGTAATGCTCTGAATATCCATTGAGCGGAGAGGCTTAGCTAAGTCGTACTTGCACATTTTAACAGATTTTTGAGTGCATTGTACCTCATAAAATTGGTCAGTAACCCCAACTATATATATATATATATATATATATATATATATATATATATATATATATATATATATATGTAATCATGTATAATCTGCACTGGGTTATAAACCGCACCTTCAATTTTAGAGAAAACGAGAAAATGGATTTTAAGTGCGCCTTATAGTCCGAAAAATACGGTAACTCGTTTTCACCTTTTAAAAGAAACAACAAATTCTGTCTCGATTTATATCATAGACATACGTTTTTATACATCACCCTTTAGCTCGATCAAAATTTGGCCGTTCCAATACATGAATATTTTCGATCCAAAGCATTTTATTGTAGCTCTGGCTGCAGGTTGAGGGTTGCTGTTCTGTTGGAAGGTGAGCCTCGACTGCAGCCTTTAACATGTTTTTATTTTTCATCACTGCCCTGAATTCAGCTCCATTCAGCGTCCCAGTCCATCTGAACGCATCCCCACAGCATGATGCTGTCATCACCATGCATTGCCATGGAGGTTTTCCTGACACTTCACAATTATACTCCTGTTTGTGTTGGTCTATCACATGGAAGCCCGATGACATACATACAAAAATTGTGGCTGTATGCCCTGAAATGTAAAAACCTTCCAGGGATTTTCACTAGAACCATTGCTCTGATAGATGAGTTTGAAGCCTGGCAGATTTGCTTTCAAAAACCAATCCTGGTCTTGATGATGTACGGAAGAACACTTGCTTAGTTTTTCTTTGAATGTTCCTGGTGCAAACATGTCTGTTTTTTTTTATTTTCAATGTTGGTTTCTGTGCAGAATTGTTGGTATCTGTTTATCAATCAATAGATATTTAGATTTAGAAAATGCGTTGTGTTTGCTGTAACGATATTGTGATCTCATAACAGCCTAAATTCCATGAAACGGACTTCATTAAGATTTGGACTTATTTTTGTTTCAGGTCTTTGCAGAACATGTGAGATATTTGGGGCCAGCGGTCTGGTCCTGGACACGCTCCACCATCTCAATGACAAACACTTCCAGTCCCTCAGCGTCTCATCTGAGCTCTGGCTTCCTCTGTTAGAGGTGAATCGTGGAAATGACCCTTAGCAATATTTACCAGCCTTAACAACATTCGCTGAGAACTGGTTCCTACAGTTCCCATCACGTGTGTCAATACCTCTTGCACCTTTCCAAATGTTCCCACATTACAACCTAGGCTAACACAAAATAGCACATAAAATGAAATCAAAGGAAAATGATACCTGGTTTTCAACTTTCTGTTTTCTTTGTTTTACCAGGACTTACCTTTTGTAGTGTGGTAGTGTTAATTTTTATTCACCTTCCCTGAGTTGATACTTTATTGAACCGCCTTTAGCTGCCATTTCAGCTGTAGATGCTTTAACATATGTCCCTATCAGCTTTGAACAACTGAACGTTGTGAAATGCCACCAACTCTATTAGATTGGCTGGAGAGCATCTATGAGCAGCAATTTTAAAGACTAGCAACACATTCTCTGGACTTTGGTTGGACCATTTTTACTATCTTAATGTATTTATTAATCTAAACCTTTGCATTGTAGCTCTGACTGTACGTTCAGGGCGGTTGTCCTGCTGGAAGGTGAACCTCCACCCCAGTCTCAAGTCTTTTGTTGCCTTTAAAATGTTCCCCACATTACGATGCTGTCCACCATCATGTTTTATAAGGGAGAAGTGATGCGTTCAGGGGTCTCTGTGAATTAGCTTTTCTCCAAACATGCCGATTTGCTCGTATCGCAGCGTGTTTGCTCTTTATGATGCATGGTTGTTCCCTGAAATACGCCAACAAACAGCAGTAATAAACCGTGGAGAAATCCCACATAGATTGACTCGATTTGTCCAAATAGGTGACTTTTGAAGCCGATGGTTGCACTGGATTTTCCATTTTTATGTGCGACAAACTTTGTTTAGGCATGTCATGTAAAATCCGAATCAAACACAATGCAGCTCGTGAATGCAATATAAAAGTTAAAGGTTCAAGATGTGTGAAAGTTTTTGCAAGGTGTTGCATAGATGAAGAGGAATATAGCAGTAGGGACTAGGGAGAGACCATATCCAGTAGGAATCACTGCTCTGAGCGATTGCTGCTGTGGAAGCACTGAGTTACTGTAATCCATCTCTTTGTGTTTTTTGGCAGTGGTTTGAAGTTTTTGTTCAGTAATTAGAAATCTATAAGGTCTACAGATGCTTTAAAATGTGATGCTGCGTTTGCATCGTCACCAGCATCGCTTTGTTGTCCTTTTTAGGTGAAGCCTGTGGAGCTCTCCGGCTTCCTGCAGGTAAAGAAGAGCGAAGGGTACTGCATCGTCGGAGTGGAGCAGACCGCCAATAGCCAGAGCCTCCAGGACTTCAAGTTCCCTGAGAAAACGCTGCTACTTCTGGGGTATGACAGCACTAAATGTGCGACATTTAAATCAATGGAGTCAGAGTTCTGTTTTCTTCCATCAAAGCCCTCCCCCCCCGGATCTCTCAGCAATGAAGCTGCGAGCTGACGATGCCGTTTAGCGTCCTCGCGCCCGTTAACTTCTCGTCCCTGCGGGGCTTGCTCCGCTCCTTCGCCTCGTGGACCTGTCGGGGCATGCTGGACTATAATTGGCTATCCCCGAGGGGGAGCAAAGGATGTGAACGAATCAAAACCGACACAATGAGCTGCGATTACAAACAACAAACTTTCATCTCTAGTACCTGTGACGTCCAGCAGTCTGAGGTTGGACAGACTTTCGAAACCGTATCCTCTTCGTGTAGTGGCGGTGTTTACGGGGCAGAAGGAGAGCCGTATTGATCCCCCTCCCCGTAGTTTGTTTTCCCCGCCGTTCAAACACACAAGCTGCGGTGTTGGCGTAAGCGCCTCGTGTGTAAACTCGCTCTTTAATGTCTCTCACAGCTGCGCTCTGCTCTGCACAGCACGGCCTGGCTCTAATTTCCCATCAGCCTCTCTATTGTCTCAGCCACTTACCCTCCAGATAAATGTAAGCCATCAACAAGCGTTTCCTTGCTGTGCGGCTGGCTGGCTGCTGAGATTAAACGCCAGCCGCTTAATACCCTTTTATGTTTACTTTGCATGGCCAACGTGGGCCATCGTGTGTACTCGGTTTATTACAGTTTGCTTTGCTCTTGGAATTAAACTGATAAATCATCTTTATTAAGAGCTCGCGTTTAATGTTAATGGCTGTGTGTGTGTGTGTGTGTGTGTGGTTGAAGATTATAAATTAAAACAAGATGGGAGCCCTAACGTGTTGTAAAGTCACAAACTTCAATGAAGTGAAGGTTACATATACATTGTTTTATTTAGAAATTAAAATCTGAAAAGTGTGCCGTGTTTTTTATTTCTTTTTTTTTTTTTTATTCAGACCCATTGAGTTAGAGGTGGAACAAATCACCTTTCACTGTAATAACAGCTTTTTTTTGGGAGAGTTTCCATAAACAGCGGCTTTGAAGCCGTTCTATTGTACAGATAAACCGACTCTCAATTTCCTAAATCGGCATCGGCCAATATTATAAATTTTTTATCATATCATATATTCATCCAGTTGCCCTTTGTGCCTTTTGTTTCAGGAGGGGGAGGGGATGGAGTTAGTCATGCTTTATTTTTGTTTTTTTGTTTTTTCTTTCTTATGACAGTAATGCATTGAAGCCAGTATTGTGGGTTTTTTTTTTTTAAATAAAGCAGAGATGCAATGTCAGCAGTTTGGTTGTTTTTCAGCAAGTCTAGACTATAACCCACATTCAGTTAGTATAGTCTTAAGTCGGTACAGAATTGTGATATACTATAGATTAAAAGGGGCTGAATATAAATGCTGTACAAATCTTCCTTCCACTTAAGAGATACGCACGTCTTTGTTTGGGTTGGTCATCTATAATCTCAATGAACACCCTGAAATGTAACAAAATGTGAGCAATTTCAAGAGATGTGAATACGTTTGCATAGGACTGTGTATTAAATGCTGAATTCAGATTGAAATGGAGATGATATGATACTGTATGTCATGTAATGTGATTATAATCGATTATTTAAAAAGTTTTAATTAGAATTAAGTATTGAGTTCATAAGAGTTTTAAATGATCAATAACATTATAAAAGTGCTTTTTGAATCCTTATACTGTCGTTTGCTTAATAATAACTAACCCCTGTTGGAATTGCACTGATTATTTTTCCCACTTTACAGCATTTTTTTTCCCCCTCTGGTTTCCTTCCACAGCAACGAACGGGAAGGTATTCCCGCCAATCTGCTCCAGATGTTGGACGTGTGCGTGGAGATCCCTCAGCAAGGCATCATCCGCTCGCTCAACGTGCACGTCAGCGCTGCCCTGTTGATCTGGGAATATACACGGCAGCACCTCATCCCCGGATCAAACGAAGGCGACCAACAGCGCGGCTGAAGAAGAAGCAGACATGGCACCGCAGCGCCACTCTGATCCTGAACAAGCTTACGCACAGTTGGTGTGTTTCAGGACCATCAGGACTTTTCTGTTCTGTTTTGGCCCAGACTCCTGTCTTATCCCTTTCATAAGATTCCTGCAAGGGGATCAGTTATTTTATCTAAAT